>NC_057715.1:63794759-63859491 GCF_004010195.1 Chiloscyllium plagiosum | reverse complement strand
GGGGAAGGGTGGTTGAGGTGAGAGGGGAAGGGTGACTGTGCTGAGTGAGAGCGGAAAGGTGAGTGAGAGGGGAAGGGTGGTTGAGGTGAGAGGGGAAGGGTGACTGTGCTGAGTGGGATGATTGAGGTGAGTGAGAGGGGAAGGGTGGTTGAGGTGAGAGGGGAAGGGTGACTGTGCTGAGTGGGAGCGGAAAGGTGAGTGAGAGGGGAAGGGTGGTTGAGGTTTACCTCCTGCCGTTGCTGACACCTGCCGTGTGTCTCCACATGGGCGAGCCTCTGCCACCGCCGCTGCTGCTGTCAGTTGAGTCGGTCTGTGCTCAGCCACTGGGCACTACCGGGAGGCTGCAGCTCACCAGGAAACCTGCGCTCCTACATGCTCTCTTGCCGTTCTCTCTCATGTTGGAAATACATCTCAAGGCAGGAGACTAAACCTGGGCAACCAAAACAGTGAAATCCGAATCACCATAGAAACCAGTAAACGGCAAAAGAAGCGCATTTAAAAAAAGGAACCGATTATATAATCAATCCAATTCTGTCACTCTTCGCAGAAAGTGATGATCAAGGAAAACTGACACAAAAACAAATTGGGATAAATAAACGTTAAGTAGGTCAGAGAGTTTTTTGTTCTTCCTTCCCCCTCTCAGTGTTGTCGGATTGTAAATTGGTTCCTCCCCCGCCCCCCCACCGTCCTCTGACTGGAAGAGGAGGAAATGATCCACTGACCTAAATATTTTTCCAAACATCTGTGACCTTTTTCTGGCTCCTGTGGGAGGAGACAGGCGCGGGTCCAGTGAACGGAGCCAAGAGGGATCTGCAGCAGGGAGGAAGGTTCTTGTGGTTCGAGCTGTGTTATCATTCTGGGCACGTCGGGGCGTTTGGCTCAGCACAGCCGGACCCTCTGCGAAGAATTATTCATCTCTCAACAGGAGCTGGCTGCGGAAATCAGGGAAGAAAAAATATGCGCGGGGCAACTGCCCGGCAGAGAAATGAAAAGCTGCACCCTGCAATTTGGTTCACTCCGAGATGACAGCGCATTGACGCCGCTGCACGATGGAGTGCGGGTTTTTTTCTCTTTTTGGAAAGTAGGTCAGTTATTTCACTGTGCAAGCTTCTTCCGTCACTGCGCTGAAATTAGCCACTCCTTATGTAAGAAGTTACGACGTTTCAAAAACACGGCAGCGATCGGCTAACGTTTAAACGATTTGTCCAGTATTTTTGACAGCAGATTTTGGAATTTTGAAATGAAAGTAGCCATCAGCGAGCAGACTTTGACAAGTGCAGTGGATGGGCAAGTTAAACAAGCAGTTTCACTGGAGCACACTCCCCTACTTAACTCAGTGGTTCCTGCAGCACTATCATGTTGCTTTCCGCAACTTGTGGAAGACAATGTGGCTGGAGTTGAATTGTTCGCGATAAACATGGAAGCACGTTTTTCGATGATGGGTCAAATTCTTCTAGTATGAGCTAGTCACTGATTTAGTCCAGTGCTGGTTGGACGCAATGGGCTCAGGGCAGGCAGCATCTGTGGACATAACCATGGGGGTTAATGTTTATGTGCAATGACATTTCGCAATTCTAGCGAAGTTTTAATCCGCTGGACTTCATAACTGGCAGATATTCATACAGACCAAATTACACTCGTTTGTTACGACTATCTTTTTAAAACCGTGAGAAAAACCGTGAAATCCTGACGCTGTCCTGGATGACAAATCTTTTTTGGCATTGCTTTTTTTTTCCAATTGAGCCTCCCATGATTTTATAAAACTCTATAAGCTTCAACCTCTGATGCTCCAGGGAGAATAGTCCCAGCCTATTAGGTCTGTCCCAGTAGCTCAACCACTCCATTCCCAGCAACGTCCTAGTGAATCTTTTCTGCACCCTCTCAAGTTTAACAAAATCCTTCCGAGAGAAGGGTGACCAGAATTGTAGGCAGTATTCCAGGAAAGGCCTCAACCAAAGTCCTGCATGGCCACAACATGACCTCCCCGCTCACCGTTATGATCAATGAAGGCAAGTGTGTCAAACACCTTCTTCACTACCTTGTCTATTTGCAACTCCACTTTCAAGGAACAAAGCATATGAAGTCTCTCTGTCCAACAGCCCTCACCAGGATATTACCATTTACTCAATAAGACCTGCTGTGGTTTACCTTACCAAAATGGAACACCTCACATTTGTCTAAATTAAACTCTACCTCCCACTCATGAGCCTATTGGCCCATCTGATCAAGGTCCTGTTGTACTCTGAAATAATCTTCTTCGCTGTCCACCTATTTTGCTGTCATCTGTAAACTTACTAACCATACCTCATATATTCATTTATATAAATGACAAAATATAGTGGACCCAGCACTGATCCTTTTTCCACACTACTGGTCACAGGCCTGCGGTCCAGAAAACATCTTTCCACCACCCACTGTCTCCTACCTTCAGACCAATTTTATATCCAGTTGGCTAGCTCCCCTATATCCCATGTAATCTAACCTTGCTAACCAGCCTACCATGTGGAAACTTGTCAAACACCTTGCTGAAGTCCATATAGATAATGTCTACCATGCTGCTTTCATAAATCTTCTTTGTCACCTCTTCAAAAAACTCATTCAAGTTAGTGAGACACGACTTGCCATGCACAAAGCCATGTTCACTATCCCTAATCAGTCTTTGCCAGTCCAAATGCATGTAAATCCTGTCCCACAGAATCCCCTCCAACAACTTACCCACCACTAACATCAGGCTCACCGGTCTAAAGTTCCCTGGCTTCTCCTTACAGCCTTTCTGAAATAATGGCTCCACATTAGCCAATCTCCAGTCTTCTGGCACCTCACCCATGGCTATCCAATGATACAAGTATTTCAGTAAGGGGCCCAGCAATCTCTTCCCTAGCCTCCCACAAAATTCTGGGAAATACCTGATCAAGTCCTGGGGATTTATCTACCTTGATGCCTTTTAAGACCTCCAGCAATTCCTCTTCTGTAATGTTGACACTTTTCAAGATATCACTATTTATTTGCCCAAGTTCTCTAGCTTCTATATCCTTCTCTCCAGTAACTACTAACACGAAATACTCATTTAGTATCTCACCTGTCTCCTATGGTTCCACCAATGATGGTCTTGTTGATCTTTAAGGGTCTCTATTCTCTCCCTAATTACTCTTTTGCCCCTATTATATTTATAGAATCTCTTTGGATTCTTCTTAGCTCTTTTTGCCAAAGCTAAATCATATACCCTTTTTGCCCTACTGATTTTCCTCTTAAGATACTCCTATTGCCCTTAAACTCTTATTGAGATTCACTTTATCCTGGCCATTATACCTGATAAATGTCTCCTTTTTCTTGACCAGAGCCTCAATTTCTCGGGTCATCCAACATTCCTTACATCTACCAGTCTTTTCCTTCACACTGACAGGAACATATTGTCTCCAAACTCTGGTTATCTCATCCTTAAAGGCCTCTCATAATCCTCTATCCAACTTCTGTATGGCCAAGTCTCTCTGTATCTTTGTAAATTCAGTCCTAAGGAAGCGGTGGCAAACCAAGGGATTAAAGGGGAGAGGTGATGGGGAGTAGGCAACAACACAACAGCTATCACTGGAGAAAAAAGTATTGGGGAAACTAATGGGACTAAAGGCCATTAAGTTCCCTGACCTTGATGGATTGCATCCTAGTGGTTTAAAGAAGTTGCTACAGTGATAGTGAATGCTTTAGTAATAAACTTTGAATAACTGTTAGGTTCTAGATTTTAGTCCCACAGAATTGTAAAATTGACAAAGTAACACACTTACTCAAAACCAGAGTGGGACAAAAAATAGGTGACCATAGACCAGTTAGCCTAACCTCTATTTTTGGGAAAATGTTAAAGTCTATTACAAACAATGTAATAGTAGAACATTTAGAAACACGTAATCAAGTAACATTAACATGACATCATGAAGGGAAAATCATTCCTGGTAAATCTATTACAGTTCTTTGGGAGATAGCAAGCAGGGTAGATAAAGCAGAACCAATAGTTGTAATATATTGGATTTCCAAAAGGTATTCAATGAGATACTACAATTAAAGCTATTTAATAAGTCAAGATCAAAGGTGTTGTGGGGTAGGATGTCATCATGGATAGAGGGTTGAATAATTAGCAGAAGACAGTGTTGGTTTACAGGGACATTTTCAGGATGGTAGTCTAACTGGTGAAGTGTCTCAGGATCTGTGCTGGGGCTACAATTATTTACGATATATCTTAATGACTTTGATGGGGAAAGTGAATGCACAATTGCTCAGTTTGGAAATAACATAAATTAGGTGGGAAAACAAGTAGTAAAGATGACACATAGAATTGATAGAAGCGGAGAAACAGGTTTAGTAAGTTTGTGAAAATTTGGCAGACAGAATACAACGTGGGACAATGTGATATTACTCATTTTGGCAGGAAGGGTAGAGGAGCTGAATATTGTTTAAATGGGGAAAGATTGTAGAAAGGTGAAACACAGAGGGATTTGGGGTTATGGTGAATGAATCACAAAAAAACTAGCATCCAATTTTAGTGGGTAATAGAGAAAGCAAATGAAATGTTGGCCTTTATTCTAGAGGGAATAGAGTATAAAAATGCAGAACTCTTGCTGAACTACCCAAGGCTCTAGTCAGATCACAGCTAGAATATTCTGAACAGGGTTTGGCCTCTTACTGAAGGAAAGATAAACTGGAATTGGAGGCTGTCCAAAGAACGTTCATCAGTTTGATCTTGCATATGGAGCAATTTTTTTATGAGGAAAGATTGAGTAGGTTGACCTTATACTCTTTGGAAATTAGAAGAATGAGAGGAGATCTAATATATAAAACTCTTCGACAGGGTAGATGGGCAGAAGTTGCTTCCGCTTGTGGGGAAAGCCTAGGACTAGAGGGCATAATTTCAGGGTGCTGTTTAAGTCAGAGATGAGTAGGAAATTCTGCTCTTCCAAGGAGAATGAATCTATGGAATTCTTTACTGCAGTGAGCTCTTGATAGGGCTGATAAGTATAGTCAAGGCTGAGATAGAGCGATTTCTAATCATTAAGAAAGTCAAGGATTATTGGGTTAAGGCAGTAAATTGGAATTGAGGATTATCAGATCAGCTGTGGTCTCATTAAACAATGAAGCAGACTTGATGACCTGAATGCTCTTGTGGTCACTCACCCTGATGTTTTTACCAGGTGTCTATTAAATCAGCTATCCCTTTCCTGCAGAAATCCTGGATGTGTTCAAACCAACAGAAACATTCTCACCCGATTTCTGGTCGGCATGGATGAGTTGGACTGAAAGGTCTGTTTCCGTGTTGTACATCTCTATGACACTGGATTTGAATGTTTATTAATTTGAGACAAGATAATGAATTGCTTCATATCTCTTGTATATTTGACTTCAGTTCATGTTGAATGTTAACAACCTATATCATTTTAAATGTGTGCATCTATGTTCAAAGCAAAACTTTTATCCATAATGTATCCCCAGATTTTTTGTGAGAAAAATGAAGAGAAAAGCTGAAATGTGAATTTGTAAATTGTGTTTTGCACTTCCATGCTTCAGTATACCAAACTATTGCATCTGAAATATTTTCTACCATTGTGGACTTGCCTGCTGGCAAAAGTTGCCCTGATGAATTATATACTGTTGGTCTTTGATGATCTTCACATGAACGGTATTCATAAGGCATTCTGGGCCTGTGAACATAATGACCCAAGTTTTCTGATTGTCATTATTGAAACAAAGATTGGATCTGCATGTCAGGAAAGTGCAAAAGTCCTGACAGAGCTAACTCTGTTGCAATAGCCCAAGAAATTTAAACTTGCAAAGTGCAATTACGTGGGATGAGAAATTCTTCAAAACAGTCCGATATTTAGAATCGGAGAATCTAGGTAGTTTTAACTGATTTACTTGAATAGTTAGCCAGGAAACATTAGAGGAATTAAAATCTGCTCCTATTAAACTGACACAATTTCCTGTCTCAGTACTGATCCCACAAAACTTTTGGGATGCCAACCCAATTGAAACATGGCACCTGACCTGTCTGGGAACCAACAACCAACTCTGAACACAACCCATGGCCTACATTATCTAACACCAGACATCCCCGGACCTGACGCAACACCCATCACCAATTCCTGCCTCCCATTGACCATTCCCACTTGAACACAACTCTTTACTCAAAATTACACTCCCTGTAACTGGCACCCAACTCGCATTGAACTCTGAGCATCCTCCTCTGACCTGACCCAACACCATCCTTCCCGATCCACATTTTCTTTGCTCAAAGCCTGTGGACTCAAAGGGCCTCCCAACTCCTCTCCCAAGACCTGACTTAATAGGGGCTCTCATTCACTCTCCTGCAACTCTACCCCTCACTTATGTTCAGTTGTTAAGTTACATCCGCAGTCTCTTGTGTGAATATGTTTCAATGACTAACTACCACAGACCAACAAAAAGATGACACATGTGACTTATCTGGAATCTGGTTTCACAAATGCTGTCAGATCTGCTTATTTCCTACAGCACTTTATGTTCTTGTTTTAGATTTCTAATGAATACAGTACCTTGCTTTTATATGATCTAACAAAGCAGGTTTCATTCTGCACCTGACTTTGTCCAGCATTATTATGAGCTGGGATCGCTTGCAATGAAATATTTATCTTGACCCTGCTGGACAATGCATCAGTCAACTGTGTGACATTTATCTGAGCAACATATTCACTACTAAACATCGCTAAAAAGAGATTATGAAGTCAAATCTTTTTATTCAGCACTCATCAAGACTGAAATGTAAGTGAACCAACTTAGAATGGAAAGAATAATATATAAAGCATGAGAGACTGGTGTTGATTTTTGCACTATGGTCAGAAGGAGATGCAACAATGCATGTTAACAATCTTAATTAACTGATTAAATTTGGACCAAAGTCAGCTCTTATTAGTCAGGCAGTTTCCACGGGGATGCAGCAGTAATTGGCTGTCTCCACAGCGCTTTCTTCAGTGCAAAAGGTCCAAAGTTTTGTTTGACTGCAAAGAATAGGGCTGAAAATGTGTTGCTGGAAAAGCGCAGCACGTCAGGCAGCATCCAGGGAACAGGAGAATCGACGTTTCGGGCATAAGCCCTTCTTCAGGAATGAGGAAAGTTTGTCCAGCAGGCTAAGATAAAAGGTAGGGGGGAGGGGCGTCAGAAACCCGATAGGTGGAAAGAGGTCAACAGAAAGGCACAAAAAGAGCTATAAGGAAAAGTAAGATAGAACATGAGAAAAAACTGGCACAGAATATAAAGACAGATAACAAAATTTTCTATCAGCACATAAAACGAAAAAGAGTGGCTAAAGTAAATGTCGGTACTTTAGAGGATGAGAAGGGGCATTTTGTTATGGGATATGATGAAATGGCTGAGGTATTGAATAGATATTTTGTTATTGGTCTTCACACTGGAGGAAATAAATAACATGCCAGTAGTTGACAAAGAGACAAAGACAGGTGAGTACCTGGAAACAATCATTATCACAGAAGAAGTCATGTTGGGCAAATTAATGGAGGTAAGGATAGATAAGTCTCCTGGCCCTGATAGAATGCATCCAAGGGTACTAAAGAGATGGCAGGAGAAATAGCAGGTGCACTGGTGGTAATTTTCCAAAATTCGCTGGGGCAGTTCCAGCAGATTAGAAAATAGCAAATGTGATGCCACAGTTTAAAAAGGGAGATACACCAAAGATGGGAAGTTATAGACTGGTTAGCTTAACCTCTGTAGTGGCAAAGATGTTTGAGTCTATTATCAAGTAAGATATAGCAAGGAATCTCGATAGAAATTGTGCCATTGGGCAGACACTACATGGGTTCATGAAGGGCAGGTTGTGCTTAACAAATCTTTTGGAATTCTATGAAGACATTATGAGCAAGGTAGACAATGGGGACCCAGTGGATGTTGTGTACCTAGATTTCCAAAAGGTCTTTGACAATGTGCTGCACAAGAAGCTGCTGCATAAGATAAGGATGCATGGCGTTACGGGTAAAGTCTTAGCATGGATAGAGGATTGGTTGACTATTGGTCGGAATAGGTTGGAATTTAGAAGAATGAGGGGGGATCTTATGGAAACAAATAAAATTATGAAGGGGATAGAAGTAGGAAGGATGTTTTCAGTGGCAGGTGAAACTGGGACAAGAGGACATAGCCTCAAGATTAGAGGGAGCAGATTTACGACTGATTGGAAAGGAACTTCTTCACCCAGAGGGTTGTTAATCCATAGAATTCCCTGCCCAGTGAAGTAATTGATGCTACTTCAGTAAACATTTTTAAAGCTAAGGTAGAATCTTTTGAACAATAAAAAATTTAAGGGATACAGTGAGAGCGCAGTAAGTGGAGCCGAGTCCATGAAAAGATCAACCATGAATTTATTGAATGGCAGAGCAGGACCGAAGGGCCGATGGATGACTTCTGCTCCTAGGTCTTATCTTCTAAATGGGCTGAAAAAATAGCAAATGGAGTTCAATCTGGATAAATGCGAGGTATTGCAATTTGGGACAACAAACAAGGGTACGGTTTTTACAATTTCAGCACCGCCTTCCTAACCTGCAATCTTCTTCCTGACCTCTCCGCCCCCACCCTAGTCTGACCTATCACCCTCACCTTGACCTCTTTCCACCTATCGCATTTCCGACGCCCCTCCCCCAAGTCCCTCCTCCCTACCTTTTATCTTAGCCTGCTGGACAAACTTTCCTCATTCCTGAAGAAGGGCTTATGCCCGAAACGTCGATTCTCCTGTTCCCTGGATGCTGCCTGACCTGCTGCGCTTTTCCAGCAACACATTTTCAGCTCTGATCTCCAGCATCTGCAGACCTCACTTTCTCTGCAAAGAATAGGGCCATCTGTATGAACATACGTAACTTTTCGCATATGCAAATAACTCACATAGCAAGGTCAATTGATAATTTGGTTTCCACTTTAATTCTTAGAACAGTTCAGATTATTTATTGAATGTTGTCCAATAGAAGCACGTCTAAGGTTGCCATTATTTCTGGGTTTTGAAAGCACTTGGAAAGTGCCGGAAGTACAATAATGAAAACTGGAAATGAAATTAGAAAGCACAGCTGCTTAAATGGAACAAACCAGGCATCTCTTCATTTGTCTTTTCTATTTAATCAAAGAGAAAAGGGAGCATTTCAAACCCCAGCAAATAAATGTTGGTAGACGAACCCTAAGGATCAATGTTGTTTCAGGGATCTGTACCCACTTTTGAAGCTCTAAGGTTTTAAGTTAGAACCTGACCTTCCTTTAATATCACTTAAAAATAAACAAGATTAATAAATCTTGTGTACAGTACAGGAAGCTAAAAGAAATCTCAAAATGCATCTTCATTAATTATTGTTTAGAATCAGCTTTTAATTAACATTGACTCTACTTGATAGTTTGGGTCATATTTGAATATGATGATATAATGAGAGCTGTATTGGGTGCCCAGGAGCACAGATGGAGTCCAGAAGTAAATGCAGCATGCTATTTACCCATCATCTGCATCCAATTTGTATGACAGCTTAGTTGAGTCAGTTTCTGTTGAATTTTTAAAGGGCGTGATGTGAAGTACTGTTACTGCATTGTGAAGATGAGGAAAAAGAGCAAGCAACTTACGTTAAGGGATGCCAATATGGCAAAGCTATGACTCAGTTCATGGCTGGCATCCTCTGATGTGGCTGGAGATTAGATTAGATTCCCTACAGTGTGGAAACAGGCCGCTTCGGCCCAACCACTCCACACCGACCCTCTGAAGAGTAACCCACCCAGACCCATTTCCTTCTGACTAATGTACCTATTAACTCTGGTTAATTTAGCATGGCCAAATCACCTGACCTGCACATCTTTGTGAGAGAAAACTGGAGCACCCGGAGGAAACCCACGCAGACATGGGAGAATGTACAAACTTCACCAAGACAGTTGCCTGAGGCTGGAATCGAACCTGGGACCCAGGTGCTATCTGAGATGGTGAGCAGAAGGATTTTGGTGTTTTGTTTTGCTTACAATCCCAGACCTGATGAGGGTGGGAAAGATCACTATAATACATTTAATTATATCTATGCTTGCCTACAGCTAGACCAGGACATCTTCCAGTCTACCACACAAATGCCAGGCAATAATAATGATTAACAAGTGGATGTCAGATTTCTGACATTCAATGGCATTAATAAAGTTGAATTCCTGATCATAAAGATCCTGGCAGTCACCATTGATCAGAAATTCAGCTTGACAATCCATTTAAATACTCAAAGGCTGGGCGTTCTGTGATTCCTGGGTCCCAAAACTATTTTACTGTACATAAGATGCAAGTTCTAAGTGTGGTGCAATACTTCCACTTGCTTGGGTGAGTACAATTCCAGTAAGACTCAAGACGTTTGGCACCACCCAATACAAAGCAGCTGGCTTGATTAGCACCCCCTCTACCAGTTTAAACACTGACCACTATCACTGCTGCGTTGTGGATGTGTACAGCAAATTGCTAAGGCTGCTACAACAGCGCTGTTCAAATCTATAACCTCTATTACCTCGAAGAATAATGGCAGCAAACTGAATGGAAATCCTGGAAATTCCTGTCAGTTTTGAACATTACCTGACATGGAACTGTGTCAGTTGACTAATAAATGATTGCCCACCGAGTGACACCAACATTCCATGAGCAAATATCTTTTAAAAATCCTCTGTGCACATCTTGCTACCCTCCTTACTTTGTCTTTCCAAGTTTATGCTAGCCTTTCATTCCTCAGACTAACTTACCTTGGATGTGCACACATCTCTGTCTGTCTGTGCTCTTCCTTGCACTCACATCTCTCTATCCATTGCAAAGACCCATCCTTCTCCTAATCCAATGCTCTTGCCTCACCTTCATAGTCAAGGGCCATCAACGCCATTCAAGGGTGAAGGTGCGTGAAGTGGAGGAGATGCATTGGAAGGCATTGTTGATCATGTGGATGGGGAAATTACGGTCCTTGAAGTAGGAGGCCTTCTGGGATGTCCTGGGGTGGAATTGCTCCTCTTGGGAGCTGATACAGTGGAGGCGGAGGAATTGAGAGTAAGGGATAGTGTTTTTACAGGAGACAGGGTGGGAGGAGGTGTAGTCCAGGTAGCTGTGGGAGTTGATGGGTTTGAAGTAGATGTTTATGCTGAGTTGGTCGCCGGAATTGTAGACAGAGAGGTCTAGGAAGGGGAAGGATGTGTCCGAGATGGTCCAGGTGAACTTGAGGTCAGGGTGGAAGGTGTTCGTGAAGTTGATGAAATGTTCAACCACCTTGTAGGAGCACAAGATGGCATCATCAGTGTAGCAAAGGAAATGTTTGGGGATGGTGCAAGTGTAACTGTGGAAATCACACAGTTCCACGCATCCTACAACGAGGCAGGCATAGCAGGCATTCAGCTTTACCATGGACAGCCCCAATGCCTCACCTTCATTATGGACATCCAGTCCCTATTGGAGGAAGACTGCCTCATCTTCGGCCTTGAGACCCTCCAACCACAGGGGATCAATGTCAAATTCACCAGTCTCCTTATCTCCCCTCCCCTACTTCATCCCATATTCGAACTGTTCAACTGCCAGCTTGAACTGTCCTACCTATCCATTTTCCTTCCCAACCATTCACTCCACCCTCCCCTCCGACCACCTGCATCCACCCATCACCTTCCCAGCTACCTTCCCCCCACTTCCACCCTCCTATTTATCTCTCAGACCCCTTTCCCTCAACCCACATTCCTGATGAAGCACTTATGCCCAAAACACCAACTCTCTTACTCCTCAGATACTGCCCGACTTGCTGAGCTTTTTCAGCGCCACACTTTTCGACCCTTAACTCTTCAGCATCTTCAGTGTTCACTTTCTCTCAACAAATATTGCCCACCTATCCATTTAGCATATTCTTTGCTCTTATTCGTAGATCTCTTCCTTCCCACCATAAAGAGAAGACAACACAAGGGAAAGACAAAGGTATCTCTATAGATGTCACAATAATGACAGTTTCAGCATGGAGTAGTGGGGAAGAACAGAACCTTGGTGTGCTTTGACATAAAGCTGGGGCTTTTAATCCTTTGTTGCCAGAGCTGATTATCAGATAGCCACATAACATGCAACACACACTCATGTCAGCAGCAAGATATTCAATTAAACATATTTACTATGGCAGCTTTAAGTCATGTCATCCATCTCTATGGGTATCATGCATCCCACGGGAGTCACCCAGGAGGACATAGAGGTGGTCACATATTCAGAGCATGCACTGTCACAAGACCCATGTCAATTGCCTATCAGCTCAGACCTTCCACTTTGGTTGGATCAGTGAGACGCAGGCCTGGAATTTTGGAATGACAGCGACCGTCTCAATTGTTGCAAAAATGTTGAAAATTAGAAAGTGAGAAAAGAATTAAAAATGCTGCCCCAAGTTTGGCATTTGCCATTTTCATGAAGGCAGGAATGGGGCATATTGTGTTATGTATACTCATTTCATGGAGACCTCCACAGTTCAATTGAGTATAGAAGCAAAGAGGTCTTTCTGCAGCTATACAGGGCCCTGGTGAGACTGCAGCTGGAATATTGTGTGCAGTTTTGGTCTCCAAATTTGAGCAAAGACATTCTGGCTATTGAGGGAGTGCAGCGTAGGTTCACGAGGTCAATTTCCGGAATGGCGGGACTATCTTACGCTGAAAGATTGGAGCGACTGGGTTTGTATACCCTTGAGTTTAGAAGGCTGAGAGGGGATCTGATTGAGACATATAAGATTATTAAAGGATTGGACACTCTGGAGGCAGGAAGCATGTTTCTGCTGATGGGTGAGTCCCGAACCAGAGGACACAGTTTAAAAATAAGGGGTAGGCCACTTAGAACAGAGTTGAGGAGAAACGTCTTCACCCAGAGAGTTGTGGGTGTATGGAATTCTCTGCCCCAGAAGGCTGTGGAGGCCAAGTCTCTGGATACTTTCAAGAAAGAGTTGGATAGAGCTCTTAAGGATATTGGAATCAAGCGTTATGGGGATAAGGCAGGAACAGGATACTGATTGAGGATGATCAGCCATGATCATAATGAATGGTGGTTCAAAGGGCAGATGGCCTACTCCTGCACCTATTGTCTATTGTCAAGTAGAGATCCATGTTGAAAGAAATTTTAATTGCTATTAGCTCATAATCAATCAGAACATTTAAATAGATGTCTTCCACCAATGGGGACCTTGCGCACAGCTTAACATGTTGCAATTAAATGTGAAGTCAACAGTTGGAGATGACTGCCTAAGGTACTGGCAATTTCAGTGTTAACTTCAAGCCACAAATCCCTCTTTCCATACGACTGAACAAGGTATCTTAGTATATCTGTACACAATGATGAGACCAGAAGCAGGTCAGGAAAACATTTGCTCTATCCAAGGCTCAGCTGTGGCATTAACATCTGACTTCAGGGTTTCCCAGAGTGGAGGGAGCTGGCGAGAGGGATGAGCTTCAACTCTTCAAACAAAGCATTTCCATTTGAAGGGGCATTGAGTACAGAAACAGCTGAACTGCACATTGACTCCTGTGACTTCTCAAGCACAAAAGTAGAAAAAACCTGCGAGCACTATCCTCCAAGCCTCCTATCTGGGGAGTTCATGCTTTGGGATCAAAGTGAAGTGTTGATTATTAATGATGGGACAATTTCTCAAACCAAGCAGGCATGACATTTTTTTGTTTATTCTTTCAAGGGAGTATGGCCAATTTGACAAGGCCAGCATTTATTGCCCATCCCTAATAGTCCTTGTGGTAGGCCTTTTTGGAGGACACTGAAACGTCAAGGACGTTGTTGTGAATCTGGAGTCACATGTTGACCAGATCAGGGGAAAGAGGCAGATTTCCTTCTCCAAAGGGCATTGGTGAACCTTGATGAATTTTTACAATTGATGATAGTGGACTGGGTTGGAAAGACTGTTATTCTGAACTTTCTTTTGCTTTAATTTTCAAATTTATTCCTATGATCTTAATACTGGACATTTTATTTCTTTTTTTTAGCCTAAGAATTTGTTCTTAATTCGTTCTTTGGGATTTATCCTCGGATTCTCTGGGAATCCAGGTAGGAGATTGCAAAGCCTTTGGCTTTGATCTTTATGTCATAATTGTTGGCAGGAGTAGTGCCAGAAGACTGGAGGATGACAAATGTTGTTCCCTTGTTTAAGAAGGGGAGTCGTGACAACCCTGGTAATTATAGGCCAGTGAGCCTTACTTTGGTTGTGGGTAAGGTATTGGATAAGGTTATAAGAGATAGGATTTATAAGAATCTGGAAAGGTATAATTTGATTAGGGATAGTCAACACGGTTTTGTGAAGGGTAGGTCATGCCTCACAAACCTTATTGAGGTATTTGAGAAGGTGACAAAATGAGTGGATGAAGATAAAGCGGTTGATGTGGTGTATAAGGATTTCAGTAAGGTGTTTGATAAGGTTGCACACGGTAGGCTATTGCACAAAATATGGAACTTTGGGATTGAAGGTGATTTAGCAGTTTGGATCAGAAATTGGCTAGCTGAATGAAGACAGAGGGTGGTGGTTGATGGGAAATGTTCATCCTGGAGCTCAGTTACCAGTGTTATTCCATAAGGATCTGTTTTGGGGCCACTGCTGTTTGTCACTTTTATAAATGATTGGATATGGGCATAGAAGGATGGGTTAGTGAATTTGCAGATGACAGTAAGGTAGGCAGAATTGTGGATAATGCCGAAGGATGTTGTGGGTTATAGAGGGACATAGACAAGATGCAGAGCTGGGCTGAGAAGTAGCAAATGAAATTTAATGTGGAAAAACGTGAGGTAGTTCACTTCTGAAGAACATGAATTCAGAGTACTGGGCTAATGGTAAAATTCTTGGCAGTGTGGATGAACAAAGATTTGTCCAAAGATGTGCAGGTCAGGTGAATTGGCCATGCTAAATTGCCCGTAGTGTTAGGTAAGGGGTAAATGTAGGGGTATGGGTGGGTTGCGCTTCGGCGGGGCGGTGTGGACTTGTTGGGCCGAAGGGCCTGTTTCCACACTGTAATATAATCTAATCTAACAGAGAGATCTCGGTGTCCAGGTGCATAAATCCCTGGATGTTGCCACCCAGGTTGATAGGGTTGTTAAGAAGGCATATGATGTGTTGCCGTTTATTGGTAGGGGAATTGACTTTCGGAGCCACGAGATCATGCTTCAGTTGTACAAGACACTGGTAAGGCCGCACATGGAGTATTGTATACAGCTCTGATCACCGCAATATAGGAAGGAAATGGAAGCTTTAGAAAGGGTTCAGAGGAGATTTACTCGGATGTTGCCTGGTATGGAAGGAAGGTCTTACAAGGAAAGGCTGAGGGAACTGAGGCTGTTTTCATTGAAGAGAAGAAGGTTGAGAGGTGACTTAATCGAGACGCATAAGATAATCAGAGAGTTAGATAGGGTGGACAGTGAGAGCCTTTTTCCTCAGATGGTGAAGGCCAACACGAGGAGACATAGCTTTAGTTTGAGGGACGATAGACTTAGGACAGACATTAGGGGTAGTTTCTTTACTCAGAGAGTAATAGGGGCGTGGAATGGCCTGCCTGTAACAGTAGTAGACTCGCTGATCTTAAGGACATTTAAATGGGTATTGGAAATACATATGGATAATAATGGAACAGTGTAAGTTAGGTGGGCATCAGATTAATTTCATAGGTTGGCACAACATTGTGGGCCGAAGGGTCTGTACTGCACTGTAACATTCTATATTCTATGTTTAGAAACAGTGCCTAAATGCCTTTGTACCTCAGATGGCGCTGTAATGTGTCCTTTGATTAAGAAGTTTTGATTTGTGATATTGGTGGAAATTGGTTATCTGTTATAGAGTCATAGAGATGTACAGCATGGAAACAGACCCATCGGTCCAACCCGTCCATGCCAACCAGATATCCCAACCCAATCTAGTCCCACCTGCCAGCGCCAGGCCCATATCCCGCCAAACCCTTCCTATTCATATACCCATCCAAATGCCTCTTAAATGTTACAATTGTACCAGCCTCCACCACTTCCTCTGGCAGCTCATTCCATACACGTACCACCCTCTGTGTGAAAAAGTTGCCCCTTAGGTCTTTTTTATATCTTTCCCCTTTCACCCTAAACCTATGCCCTCTAGTTCTGGACTCCCCGACCCCAGGGAAAAGACTTTGTCTATTTATCCTATCCATGCCCCTCGTAATTTTGTAAACCTCTATAAGGTCACCCCTCAGACTCCGACGCTCCAGGGAAAACAGCCCCAGCCTGTTCAGTCTCTCCCGGTAGCTCAGATCCTCCAACCCTGGCAACATCCTTGTAAATCTTTTTTGAACCCTTTCAAGTTTCACAACATCCTTCCAATAAGAAGACCAGAATTGCACGCAATATTCCAACAGTGGCCTAACCAATGTCCTGTACAGCTGCAACATGACCTCCCAACTCCTGTACTCAATTTGTACAAGATTATTTTTTAAAAAAGGCACAGTTATTAATCCTGTTATTGTGCCTGTCCATCCTACATCACCCATCGAAGATGTTGATTTGTTATGAAATCACTTGCCTGGGGAGGATAAGATGTCACTCTCTCCAGCAATTTCATTGATTAGTGGGAATACATATGTAAATACGACTAAAAATTGACAGCAGGAACAACATTGTGGAAATGAAACAGAGAACTGTGAATGCTGGATATCTGAAAAAAAAACAAAAACAGAAATTGCTTGAGAAATTCATCAGGTCCGGGAACATCTGTGGAGAAAAAAACAGAATAAAAGGTTCGAGTCCAGTGACTCTTCTTTAGCACTAGAAGTAGCTAAAGAAGAGGTAATACTGTATTTAAACAAAAGATTGGGTTGGGCATTCCAGTAAGCAAAATTGGTGGAGAGGGAGCCCAGAGAGCGAAAGGAAAAGTGTAGGCAGATACTTTGTCTCCACCTACCCTCTTGCTACTTCTCAGGTATTCATCAGGTTAAACAACGTCTATAGAAATAGAGAAATATAGATAATTCTTCGCTATAGAAATAGAGAAATATAGATAATCTGAAGCATATTGTCAGAACCTTCCAGGATTTGAACACCTTTAGTCAAGAATGCTGTGTCAGTGCAGTGGGCAGACACTGAATAGTTGTTGGATGATTGTTGAAAAAGCTCAGCTTTTATTTCATGGTCAGGAGAATTCCACTGGCTGCATACAACTACGAAACAAGGAGTACCTGATAGTTTAGAGGTAGATTTTGTTCTTAATTATGCAGTGATTAGATCACAGGTAAACAGGTTTCACCAGTCTTTATATAAAAAGCGTGACCCAGTTTCTAGTAAATGGCAAATAGCCTAAAGGGTATTGGTTTTCACCTTTGCACAATGAATGCAATTCAAGAAAGAATAAGTTATATAAGCTCAGCAAGCGAAACCTGGAAATTCAGTCCAATTTATTGCACGTAAATAAAGTATCTGTTAAGTAAGGCCATATATATACAAAATTTATGCTTAAAAGAGACTATTCGCTGACTGTTTCTCGAAAAGATATGATATATAATGTGAAATAAAACATTTTTCTCCATGGACAAGAAAAATTTCTCCAAACAATCTTCGATCTACTTTTATTGTGGAATTGACTTTACCAATGCTGATTCAGAAGATTCTGTCAACTACATAATGTATTAATCACATTCATTTAATGAAGTAGCCATCTTCTATTAGAAGATTTTTTTTTAAGGAGGCCTCTAGCACTCCATTATCTGATTACTTGCAGATCCAAATTGACAGTGGATATGGAAGGAAGACCATTTTGATGATTAATGTGGTGAGCATGGATATTTTAAAGATGAATATCTTTAAAAATTCTATTTCAAATGGGAACAATCTAAGGAAAAGACTGTCAGACTACAGAACTGGAGTGACGTATTCAAGGCTTTCAGTCATCTGACTACAATGGATTAAAGTTAGTAACACACCCAATCCACCTGGACAACCCGTGCTGGTCTTTACCCAGCCTCGATCTCTTCATTTCTAACTGCTGCCATTGCATTGACTGCCCCATCATGTGCACCCCCCTCACCCACTCCAACCTCTCACCCTCGCAACACGCAGCCCTCCACTCCCTCTGCTCCAACCCCAACCTCACCATCAAACCAGCAGTCAAGGGGGTGAAGCAGTGGTAGTTGGGCGCACCGACCTCTATGCTGCTGAAACCAGGTGCCAATCGCGGCCACCTCCTCCTACTGCCCTGTTGATCATGACCTCACCTCCCATCACCAAACCATCATCTCCCAGACCATTCACAACCTCATTACCTCAGGGGATCTCCTACCAACAGCCTCCAACCTCATAGTCTGGGACCCCGCACTGCCTGGTTCTACCTCCTGCCCCATTGACCCATTGTCTCAGCCTGCTCCTGCCCCACTGAACTTATCTCTGCATACCTTGACACCGTCCTGTCCCACTTCATCCAGGAACCCCCAACGTATGTTCAGGACACCACCCATGCCCTCCACCTCCTCTATGACTTTAGTTTCCCCAGCCCTGAATGCCTCATCTTCACCATGGACATCCAGTCCCTGTATACATCCATCTGCCTTGATGAAGGCCTCCAAACCCTCCGTTTCTTCCTCTGCCGCTGACCCAACCAGTACCCTTCCACTGACACACTCATTCGATTGGCTGAACTAGTCCTCAGCTCAACAATTTATCCTTTGAATCTTCCCACTTCTCCCAGACAAAAGGGGTAGCCATGGGCACTAGCCACCTGATGCCTGGAGGAAGAACATCTCATCTTCTGCCTTGGGACCCTTCAACCACACGGGATCAATGTGGATTTCACCAGTTTCCTTATTTCCCCTACCCCCACCTTATCCCAGATCTAACCTTCCAACTCTGCACCACCCTCTTGAACTGTCCTACCTGTCCATCTTCCTTCCCACCTATCCATTCCACCCTCCTCTCTGACCTATCATCTTCACACCCCCACGTTCATCTACCTATCACATTCCTAGCTACCTTGCCCCCAGCACCACATCCCCCACACTTATCTCTCAGCCCCCTTGGGCCATGTCTTCCTTCCTAATGAAGAGCTTATGCACAAAACGTTGACTTTCCTGCTCCCTGGATGCTGCCTGACCGGCTGTGCTTTTCCAGCACCACACTCTTTGCTTCTGATCTCTCATCTGCAGAGCTCCCTTTCTCCTAATTTACTTTCTCTTTAGGCTGAAAGGCAAGATGAATCCCAATATGACCATAAGATGTAGGAGCAGAAGTAGGCCATTTGGCACTTTGAGTCTGCTGTGCCATTCACTGAGATCATGGCTAATCTGATAATCCTCAAATCCACTTTTTGCCTTTCCCTATAGGCCTTGATTCGCTCACAGATTAAAAATCTGTCTATCTCAGCCTTGAACAGGCTTAATGACTCAGCTCAACAGCCCACTGTGGTAAAGAATTCGACAGGTTGATTCATAAATTAATAAGCAAATTCCTCATTTATGTCTTAAATTGGTGAGCTCTCATTCTAAGGTGATGCCATCTGTTCCTGGACTGTCCCACAAGGGGAAACAATATCTGTTCATCTACCACATAAGGTCCTCTAAGAATCTTACATGTTTCCAAATGGCTGCCTCTCATTCTTCTCAACCCTATATTTTACAGGCCCAACCTACTCAACCTTTCCTCATTAGACAATCTCTCCATACCCGTGATCAATTTAGTGAACCTTCACTGGGCTGTCTCTAGTGTCAGTATTCTGTATACTTCCTTAGATAAGAGGAAAAAATCTGTTCACAGTATTCCAAGTGTGATCTAAGTTGCACCTTGAATGGTTTTGGCAAGATCTCCCTATTTTACAGCAACTAGGAGAAAGTGAGGACTGCAGATGATGGAGAGTCAGTTGAAAAGTGTGGTGCTGAAAAAGCACAGCAGGCCAGGCAGTATCTGAGGAGCAGGAGAAGGGCATAAGCCCTTCAACAGAATGTCCCCTATTTCACAGTCTATTTACTTTGAAATAAAGGACGACACTCCATTTGCCTTCCATATTATGTACTGAACTTATATACTAGATTTTTGTGGAGTCTTCCTTCATTTAAATAATATTCAGCACCCATATTCTTTCTGCCAAAGTGTATAACCTCACATTCTCCCACTTTATACTCCCTCTTCCAAATTTTGACTCACTCACTTTAACAGTATGCCTGTGGCTCAGACAGTAATTCAAAGATTAGTACCTTTGAGTTGTAGAAGTAACAAAATATACCAGAACACTAAGAGAAAATCACGATAACCTCCTGCAAATTACTTGCTTTGTAAAAAGCTAGAACTCAACATGGTAACTCAGTGGTTAGCACTGCTGCCTCACAGCGCCAGGGAGCCAGGTTCGATTTCAGCCTTGGATGACTGTCTGTATGGAGCTTGCATGTTCTTCCCATGTCTGTGTGGGCTTCTGCTGGGTGCTCCAGTTTCCTCCCAGATGTGCAGGCTTGGCCATGCTAAGTTGCCCATAGTGTTCAGGGATGTGAGGGCTAGGTGTATTCGCCTTGGAGGAAAACAATACAGGGTAGTGTAGGGGCATGGGTCTGGGTTTGATACTCTTCAGAGGGTTGGTGTGGATTTGTTGGGCTGAATGGCCTGTTTCCCACACTGTAGAGATTCTAAAATTCTAAATGTAGGCCTACACAGAAAAGGGATAATTTTGGAATCCGGAAGGCATGGCCTGTAGATCTAGCAATTTAGTTGCTCATGTACACAGAACTTAAAAATGTAGCAATCAGGTTAAACAAAAAACTCAATGAAGAATATAAAATGAAGAGTCTTTGCAACAGCTGAGATGCTAATGGAATGCTGGCCTTTATATCTTGAGGAACAGAAGGAATAGGAGTTATACTTTAGCAATAGAAAGCTCTTGTTAGAGCACTACCTGGAATATTCTGAGTAGGTTATACGTTTGCTCGCTGAGCTAGTAGATTTGTTCTCAGGTGTTCCATCACCATGCTAGGTAACATCATTAGTAAGCCTCCGATGAAGCACTGGTGTTCTGTCCCGCTTGCTATTTATGTGTCTTGGTCTGTTATGATGGATGATCGGTTCTTTTTCTGAGAGGTTGGTAAATGGGGTTCAAATCAATGTGTTTGTTAATGGAGTTCCGATTTGAATACCAGACCTTGAGGAATTCCTGTGCGTGTCTTTGTTTAGCCTGTCCCAGGATGGCTGTATTGCCCCTCCTGTCTGTGTGTATGGATACTAGTGATAGTTGGTCATGTCTTTTGGTGGCTAGTTGGTGCTCATGTATCCTGGTGGCTAATTTCTTGCCCATTTGTCCAATGTGAAGTTTGTTGCAGACAAAAGGCAGGGTATTTTGTATATGACATGCGCTCTGCTGGTTGTTGGTGCAGGGTCCTTTAAATTCATCAGGAGCTGTTTCAATGTAGTGATAGGTTTGTGGGCTACCATGATGCTTAGGGGACGGAGTAGTTTCATCAAGGTCTCTGAGATGTCTTTAATGTATGGCAGGATGGCTAGAGTCTCTGCGCTTGTTGTGTCTTCTTGTTTAGGTCTGTTGTGTAGGAATCAGCAGATTGTTCCTGCATACATTCCTGCATACATTGGATAGGTTTTTACCTCAGCTTCTCATAGTTCTGGGTACTGCAGAGCGTTGCGGCTCGTTTAAATGGTGTCCTGATGCAGCTGCATTTGTGGGTGTTGGGATGATTGTGTTGAGTGTTTGGTCAGTGTGTGTGGCTTTCCTGACAAAGGTGTGGGCGTAAGTTTTACAATTTCTGCGGTGGCAGGGGAAGGTGCCAGAAGAGGAGGGTGGGTTGTTGGGAGGCATGGGCCTGACCAGGTCGTCACGGAGGGAACGATCTTTGCAGAAAGCGTATAGGGGTGGGAGGAATATATATCCCTGGTGGTGGGGTCTGTTTGTAGGTGGCGGAAATGTTGGCGGATGATGCGGTTTTTGGTGGGGTGGAAGGTGAGGACTGGGGGGGGTTCTGTCCTTGTTGTGGTTGGAGGGGTGGGGTTTGAAGGCGGATCTGCACGACATGGACATCTTCAACGACATGGGAAGGGAAATTACAGTCTTTAAAGAAGGAGGCCATCTGGTGTGTTATGTGGTGGAATTGGTCCTCCTGGGAGCAAATACGGCAGAGGCAAAGGAATTGGGAATGCAGGATAGCATTTTGCAGGAGGTAGGGTGGGAAGAGGTGTAATCCAGGTAGCTGTGGGAGTCGGTGGGTTTGTAAAAAATGTCGATGTTCAGTCGGTCATCATTGATGGAGATGGAGAGGTCCAGAAAGGGGAGGGAAGTGTCAGAGATGGTCCAGGTGAATTTAAGGTCAGGGTGGAATGTGATGAAGTTGATGAACTGTTCAACCCTTTCACCTTATTCTCCGGAGAGTTAAGTCAAAAAATGCACTCGCACTTTTAATTTCCATTGCTTTTTCCTCCTGTTATCCCATGACGGCTCTTTTTTTCCAAAAAATATTTTTCAGCTGACAAGAAAATTTCATGTAACATTTTTTGATGGGGGAGAACAAATTGTAGTGAGTGAGCACTCGTGAAAATAAACAGGAGGAAAGCTTGACGGGAGGAAACACGAGGAAAACATTACCGCCCTCTCAAAAAAAATTGATGAGAGTTCAGAAACTGAAGTCAGCGAAAGAATGTTCCCTCTCTCTTGTGTTTCCCCTTGTATTTTGCACCTCTCTCTCTCTCCCTGTAAGGGCTCGGCGGTTGCTGAGGAGGCAGGGACAACACTTGATTAATCTGGACAGCTGGATGACACCGAACAGAAAGATGCCGGCTGTCGAGGACCGGGATAAAACCGAGGAAAATGACTGGATTTTCTTGATGAATGCCTGTGTATTTTCTGTCTGTTTAATGTTTGTGAAATCAGTGCTAAAAATGCCAGGTTCATTTCAGAAGTAAATCCTTCACTGCAGAACTCAATTCTATGGTCTGCTGGGTTTAAGTCATTGGTCTAAACATACTGTTATGTGGAGCCTTGTACCTAAAAATGGAGTTGGAAATTCACTGCTGCGGCAGGCCTGAGAACTCCAACAATAAGATCTATGTCCAATAATGAGAGTCAGAGGCACTCAGGTTTTCACAGGCACTGAAAAAGGTGCCTTCTGAATCCTGGGTATTTTGTGCTCAGCTTTTTCTATCCTATTATGGGGAAATAACTTGGCAAAGGGCTTAAGGTTTACATCTTCTGTAATTTATAAAGACAGATGCCAGCCAGCAAGTGAATGAACAGCTGTCATGGGATGCAACATGAATACTAACTTCCACCTCATTCATTTTTCAACCATTAAACCTATGCTTATTGAAATCTGCATTATCACCCTCAGAAATAGTATAACTCCTTAAATATCTGAAGATCCAAAATAATATGTTTATACATGTTTTCCACATATTGAAACCTGGAAATTTACATTTCCTTATGTACAAACAAAAGAACATGTCTCTTTAGTTATTATTGCAAAAAAACCCAACAATAATGATTTGGAAAGTCAGAGTGTGGGAAGCTGAAATTTCCATGCCATTTCCATTTCCCACACTCCTGAATTCTTTTGGTGCATCAAGGGATGACACTCCTGAAGCTAACTTGTTTAGCAGTTCTAAGCATACCTGCTTAGTTGGGGAGCTTCTCCTGTTCCTTGTGTCATTGGGAATGAGCACTACATTGTAGTCTCTCAGATTCCTCAACATGATCTCCAGGTAAAAGTGAGGGAGCTGAGAAGGAGCCTTTCCAGGGTCCCTCTCCAGCAAAAGTCATGTGTTTTTGAGCCTTTCAGATCCAAGCCAAAAGTGTGATTCACTGATTGGTCAGAGAATCTGAAAGTGGGGTGCACATGTCATGGCTGAGCTTAAAAGCCTCCATAAAACCTGCTCCTTCACCATTTGTGTTGCTGACCCTGTGGGGATGTCGAGTTAAATTTTTACCTATGTTTTCTCCATCCCCATTGATGTCAGTGAATAATCTGACTGTCAATCTGGCATCAACTTGGTAAACTGTAACTTTCCATAAACGGCGACACAGTGGCTCAGTTGTTAGCACTGCTGCCTCACAACACCAGGTTCAATTCCAGCCTTGGGCAACTGTCTGTGTGGAGTTTGCACATTCTCCCCGTGTCTGCGTGGGTTTCCTCTGGCAGTTCCGGTTTCCTCCCACAGTCCAAAGATGTGCAGGTTAGGTGAATTGGCCATGCTAAATTGCCTGTCACATCAGGTGCATTAGTCAGAGGGAGATGGATCTGGGTGGATTACTCTTCGGAGGGTCGGTGTGAACTTGTTGGGCCGAATGGCCTGTTTCCACACTGTAAGTAATCTAATAACTTGCAGTTGACACCAATTTATTCAATGACTATATATGATATATAGAAGGTGATAACTTATGATGGTAGAGTCACTGAAGGAAGTGTTTTAAGGAGTTGTTGACGATAGAATTTATTCTATTTCTTGATGCAATTGGGATCATACTAAAGTGAGGCCTGGAAGATAAAAGTGACTGGATGACATGTTGCGGTTGGAATAGTAATTTCTGGAATGAGGAAATATTATAAACATTGAGAAAGGCAAACATTGATTTTTAAACATTTTGTTTTAAAGTTCAGAATCTTCTCGAGAGTAATTGAGTTGCAATGTAATGCAGCTAATATGACAATTTACATAGACTAACACCACCGGACAGCATGGTGGCACAATGGTTAGCACTGCTGCCTCACAGTGCCAGAGACCTGTGTTCAATTCCCATCTCAGGCGACTCTGTGTGAAGCTTGCACATTCTCCCCGTGTCTGCATGGGTTTCCTCTGGGTGCTCTGGTTTCCTCCCACAATCCAAAAATGTGCAGGTTAGGTGAATTGGCCATGCTTAATTGTCTGTAGTGTTAGGTGTAGGGGAATGGGTCTGGGTGGGTTGCGCTTCGACGGGTCAGTATGGACTTGTTGGGCTGAAGGGCCAGTTTCCACACTGTAAGTAAAATTAAATTCAAATATAATTTTAAAGATATGAATACAAATGACTCATAGAAATATTAATAAATAATGTTTTTTTCCAGCTGTATTCAAATAGATATATTCAAAATACTCATTTCCTGTCCAACATAAAGGGAAATTAGTTTCCAATGTGCAATTCCTTTCAGCTGTTTGTTTTATTTTCATAGAACATCATGACATCAGAGGTATTAAACTATAATGCTAAAAACAATGTGAAACTTTAAATAATGAATACGTGCTTTGGCTTGCACACATCCTTACTTCTATGTGGTTCTGAATCCAAGGATGCAGTCAACACTCCAAAACCTTTAGAATCATAGAATCACTACAGTTTGGAAGCAGGCCCGTTGGCCCATTGAATCCAGACAGCCACTCAGAATAGTATTCCACACAGACCCAACCCCTACCCTATCCCTGTAATTCTGCATCTCCATAGCCTGCAAATCTTTGGACTGACCTGGCCCCATGTGACTTCCTGCCACACACGTTTTTTCCACAAGTTGTTCTCCTTAACGTCCATGTTTTCCCCAATGTCCAGACTTCACCACGCCTTTAGATACTGACTCTCTCCCTCTCTGATTTGACCACTGCTCTCAATGCTGACTGTCTTCCCCCCCTGACTTCACCACTACTTTCCTTGAATGCTATGAACGTACAGTGGATGCAGTTTCAATGTTCACCTTGCACCAATGATCTCATTCGACGTAACAGCACTGTTTACCTCCATCAACATTGACCTGGCAAAGGAAACACTTACCACACTTTTAGAAGAGACCATCATGCACACCCCAACCACCATCAATCACATTACCAACGAAAACATCATGAAGCTAGTGGACCTGTGCCTCACCACCCACTTCAACAACATAATCTACAAACAAACCAACAAACCCGTGGGATCTCCGCTATCAGGATTCATGGCAGAAGCGGTAATGCAAAGATTAGAACAAACAGCCCTACCAACCATCAAACCAAAAATGCACTACGTAGATGACACCTTTGTCATCACAAAACGAAACAAGATAGAAGAGACATTTAACATCATCAACAACACCCTCACAGGCATAATGTTCACCAAGGAGGAAGAAACCGACAACAAACTCGCATTTCTGGACGTCACAGTCGAAAGAAAGGACAACGGAGAATTATAAACCTGCGTATACAGAAAATCGACAAACACTGACCAAATACTCAACTACACCAGCAACCATCCCAACACACACAAACGAAGTTGTATCAGAACACTATTCCAACGAGCCACCACACACTGCAGCACAGACGAACTTTGGAAAACAGAGGAGAACCACCTAAACAACATATTCAAGAAGAACGGATACTCAAAAAATAGAGTCCGCAGATTCCTCAGGAACAAACCACAACAAGCAGACCTAACACAGCCAGAAACCCTAACCACCTTACCATACATCAAAGAAGTTTCAGAAATGACAGCCAGACTACTAAGACCCCTCGGAATCCTAGTAGCACACAAACCCACCAACACTCTCAAACAAAAACTAACAAACTTAAAAGACCCAGTACAACCCGTGGACAAAACCAATGTCATCTACAAAATTCCATGCAAGGACTGCCACAAACACTACATAGGACAAACAGGAAGAAAGTTAGCCACCAGGATACACGAACACCAGCTAGCCACAAAAAGACACGACCCTCTCTCCCTCGTAGTCCTACACACGGAGGAAAAAAACCCACCATTTCGACTGGGACAACACATCTATCCTAGGACAGGCTAAGCAAAGACATGCCAGAGAATTCCTAGAGGCCTGGCACTCCAACCACAACGCCATAAACAAACACATAGATCTAGATACCATCTATCAACCCCTCAGAAAATGAACCGGAAATGACATCACCACAAACTCCAGGAACCCCATCCAGGACAAACATATAAATAGAAAGCAGGAGACAACAGCTTCGCTTCACTTGGAGGTCGCCACTGATGATGTTACCTAGCCAGGTAATGAAACGTCTGGATATCAAACCTACAACTCAGCGAGCAGACCTACACTCTAAACCTTGTGATTGTAGAATGTACATTTAGCACTCCAATATAAACCTCCCCTTAAACTCTCCCTTCCCTGAAATTTCTACCACCAAGAAATGATAACAGTAATAAGTGAGAACAATTTCAAATTGACATTCACCTCAACTATCCCGATTTGTGCATACATCACTATCCTTCCAGTGTCACTGGGTCAATATCCTGGACTCTCCTACTTTGTGGGGAGTACTATTGCCACAAGGACTGCAACGTTTGAAGAAGATGAAAGTACTACCATCTCAGCGGAACTAGGTATAGACAATAAATGCAGGGCTTGCCACTGTTGGCATATCTTGAGAAAGAATTATAAGTCAGAGAATCTGTGGATAAAATAATGCACATCTGTAACCTATAGCTTTGTCAGCATTAATATTGTGCTAATCACCCTCATACTGTAGTTGTCTCTGCCAGGTGAAAAATATTGCTTTCCTGATTCATTGAACATGCTTCAGCTGAGGAGAAATTGCACACACAATGTAGGTCAGGTAGCGTTCAGGCACCAATTGACTAACTTTGACTCTATACTCAGATTTACACCTTAAGGTCAAAGTGAATATAACCATAAAGAGATTAAAACATAATATTGCATTTAATGGAAACATTTGTTCTGTGGAATTACAGTGAAATTTAAAATATACAAGATTAAAATCTTGTGAAGACAAACTAAGTCTTGAAAGATTAGTTTCTGTTAATCAGTCTTGGGAGTGTGAACAGAGGATATATAAATGATTCTATCAACAAAACACAGTATTTGAAAAATTTTGAAACAAAAAATGGATAATGTGTGCATATCCCATTGTCATCATTGCCATAAAGTTGACAACACCTAAATTGTGTGTTTAAGGCATTTAATGAACATTGATTTACTTGTTGCATATATTAGGGTTGGGGCAGAAAATGTTGCTGACATGTGGGTGTGGTATCCAGATTGACTCAGAATACTTGGTGGTAAAATTCAGGTTTGCATGTTCTGACAACGAGTCACCAGACTTGAAATGCCAATTATGTTTCCTCCCCACAGAAGTTACCAGACCTGCTGAGTTTCACCAGCAATTTCTGTTTTTGTTCTAGAGTTGTATTACTGGCAGTTTCGAAGCCTGTTTCACAGATAGTGGCATCCCCACCATTTCTCCCCACTATCAGTGGAACACCGTTTTGATGAGGGCTGTTAAGTCTCTGCAGAATTGGAATCTTGCAGAATAGGCAGATCAGGTGGTCAGTCAGCTTCTAACACCGATTGGACAACCATTTTTGCAGCTTAATTCCTTGCCACTTTGTACTGGTTCCTGCTGAGTTTTTGGAGGTATTTAGATTTGGAGGCATTGAGAACAGTGTCATTTGTGGTTACTCCAAGGGCTCTGTGTACCATATTGAACTGCAGCATCAGAGGGAGTTGGAGAAAAGGCAGCAAGGAAACCGAGCTGCTGACAACACGAGGAGGGAGAAAGGAGATGGTCATGTCCACCTACTTCTTTCCAGGAGCACTACTCTTACTTCTCCTAAGCCACTTGTATTGTGGTTGGTGTCTACAATTCATCAACAACATGGTGACAGAACTGTGCCACCTCTTGGAGCCAGACCTGGAGTCTTAGAGCATGGGGAGGACAGTTGCTGTGAAGGTGACAATAATTCTGAATATTTTGAGACACACTTGTTCTGGACTGAAATAGGGACAAAGTCAACATCTTGCAGCTCACTGTCAATTGCTGCATCTGGCGGTTGACAGAGATCCTGCTTGCCAGGAGGAGCAACTTTGTTATCTAATTTCTCATTGAGAGACAAGATAACAGGTTTCCCCATGGTGCAGGACTCATATGGCTTTTCACATTTCAAAGCTGAAATGTACTGAAACTGCAAAGGTTACCACCCTCTCAGTGAGCAGTTGGTCTGTAATCATGCTCAGCACATCATGCTGGTAAATGCCCACTATTCTGGCACAATCATGTGTTCATCCCACACCAGTTCATTCAAGAGAAAAGGTCATGTTGCTTCCAGCTGTCAGGAGTGCAAGGCTGCACAGGAATTCTGCTGCAGAGTATTCAGACGGAGACTTCAATGAGGTTTCTCCATGCTACCTAACAGTGACAGCAGGCAGATTGCAGTCCAATCAATGCATCAAGCAATTTTCAGTTACCACATTGAACTAGAGGATATCTGCCCAATGACGTGGGTTATTCACTGTGTACCTGGTTGATGGTTTCACTAAACACACTCAATCAGCCAGGGCTGGTTGGCTAACAGGCAAACTGAAGAGTCACTAATGGACTGGCACTGATGGGAACATAAATGTCACCCAAGAGAGGATGGCAGGTTTATCTTCCAATATATCCCTGGCCTTTCCAGGGGTGGTTCTTCAGCTATTACAGCTGTTGGTAGAAAGACAGGTAGTTAAATAACTGTGAAACCCTGAAAGCCCCTTTTAGCAGTGGTATCAGCAGCAGAATGGGCCTGTATGGCATCTATGACAGCAAGCTGAGAGAGTATGAGCTCAGACTGTACTTGCCAGGCAACATTTTGATTAGATGGTTTCTGCCTTCTACATGATTGAGACTGCAAGTATAGACATGGGAGTTGGTTACCACTTCCACACTGGAAAGTTAAGCTCCAAACATTGTGCAAAGCTTATACCGTGTTCTCCATGCTACTTTACAGTGACATAAGGTTGCTTACAGGCCAACCAATGCACCAGACGTTTCTATATGCATCCCCATCAGCTTTTCTCTTTGCACCACCCCATTTAAGTCCACGTTTGAATTCTCTGTAAGAGAAATCCTGGGTGACCATAAGCTCCAGGGAACTGGCACCTACACAGGTGGTCTGGCTGGGACCTACTCATGGCAAGTGGCTCACAACATGCAGATCAGAATCTCTGCTTTTACTTACCTTCATAACCAAGTTCTAGGGCATTATCATGCACTGAATTTCAATTCACAAAACTTTAAATCTGTGCATCCAAATGGTGATTGCTCCAATCATTGCTGGCATTGATCCTTCCATGAGAGTAGGTACATGCAACTGTTCCTGGCTTCCTAACTACTGTCACGATCTAATATAGGCTGTATTGCTTTGGAAAAGACATGTGTATTATTGTATGTGGTACAATGTGTCTGATGATACCTTTCAACCACACTATCCCCATAAACCTTTATGTCTTTGATAATCAAAAATTTATCAACCTTACCTTTAAACATTCTCAAAGACCACGTTTCTGACAGAGCTTTGGAGTAGAGAATTCCAAAGTATCATCACCCTCTTGAGTAAAACAATTCTCATCATCTTGGACCGAAATGGCTTCATCCTTATTTTCAATTACTGCCCCAAACAGGAGAATCAACTTACCTGCATACATCTGCCTATCGCTTTGATGTATTCTTTAAGTTTCAAAGAAATCACTTTTTATTTTTCACAACTGTGGAAACTACAGGCCTGGTTTACCCAAAATCTCTTCATAGAACAATCTCACCATCCCAGTCTGATGAAGCTTTGTTGCACTCTCTTTGTGGCAGTAGTATTTTTCCTAAGATAAAGTGACAAAAACTGCACAAAATACTCCTGGTGCAATCTAAATAAGCTTCTATACAATTGATGCAAGACTTCACCACTCCCTTACTCAAATTCCCTTGCAAAAAAGGCAATCATTCTATCAGTAATCATTTAGCTGCCATTTCTCTATTCTCCATTATACATTTTCTTGACTCTGTTTTATATGGACTCACATTTGTCTTGTCAAACATTTCCTTTCCATGCACTTTTGGAACATGTTACAGTCAAGTTTCATGCTTTTTGCTGGGTTGCATTTCTTTCCTTTACTTCCTTTTCTTATTAGTTTCTTGATCCTTCTTTGCTGTATTCTAGAAGCTTCTCAATCCTCAGATGTATCACTATCTCTGTTGATTTTATAGGTCTTTTGTTTTTAGTTTAAAACAATCCTTAACTTCTTTCACCAGCCATTGTTGACTGATCTTTTTCTGAGTTTTAGCACCTTGAAGTGTGGTGGGGTTTATCCAATTTGGCTCCCATCTTGTGGCAGCTCAAGACAAAAGAAAGGAAACCCAGTGGGAATGCAACAAAATCAGAACCTCTGGGCAAATGACATTGTTTTATAGCTGGAGAAGTGGATTTGATACTGCATGAAGTAAATACAAAAAATGTTTCTCCTGTTTAGCACTCAGGAGATCCTCTCTACAAGACAGTGGGGCCACATGTGCAGGCACCACCTCTGCTAAACATAGTTAAAAATCACACAACATCAGGTTATAGTCCAACAGGTTTAATTGAAAGCACACTAGCTTTCATTATGCTTCCAATTAAACCTGTTGGACTATAACCTGGTGTTGTGTGATTTTTAACTTTGTACACCCCAGTCCAACAGCGGCATCTCCAAATTATGTCTGCTAAACATAATTGGCAATATTGTGGTACAATGGCAATACTTTCATGTTAGATGGGATCAGAAATACATTATTGGCTTTGAGGTTGTTGTCTTTCGGCTTTATTCCACCTGTTGTCACTCTATACCCTTGAGTACCATTGACTAGATTGTCAGTAATCAAACAAGGACAGACTGATCCACATTCACTATTTAGACTGAAGTATCTGTGTTTCTCAGTCTCTGAACCAGTCTCAACTTAATGTGATAAGGATTGGTTAATCAAGCTGCTTGTCAAAGTTGCCTTCCTGAATGGAAATTGCCCCCTCAGCTTTTGGAGGTCAGTATATATATATTATCTCTCCAGTTCGAGCCATCAATCAGGAATAGAGAATGCAAGTTCATTCTATCACTCTAAATGAAGCATCCAGGATCAAACATTAAATAACCTATTGTTTCAGATGCAAAATCCATAATGGCTATAATCATAGAAACCCTATAGTGTGGAAGCAGGCCATTCAACCCATCGAGTCAATTCCAAAGAGCATCCCCTCTCCTATTTCCGTAACCCTACATTTCCCATGGCTAATCCACTTAGCCTGCACACTTTTGGACTGTGGGAGAAATCAGAGCACCCAGAAAAAAACCCACACAGACTTAATTTTTATTTGACCTTGATCTTGATTTTTTTGTCATGTGAACCAAAGTACAAAAATACAGGAGTACAGGGAAAAGTTATAATGTCGCCACTCAAAGCCCCATATTAGGGACAAGTACCTAGTTACAGAATCTTAAAAACAAGGTAGAAAGAAAGATTAAAGTTAAAAGTTAATATTGCAGTAATTAGAGAATAGTGTGAAACATACAAAATAAGGCAAACCTTCTTAGTTTTAAGTAGATTTTTTTTAAAAAAGCTGAAAATTCCAACATTACAGTCTTTCTTAAGTACCTAGCCACAGTGGGATTGCACTTCGAGGAATCACTTCGCAACCAGAGGTCCACACTGAAGCCAAGAGTCCACCACGCCAGTTCCAAAGATCACCACATTAGGTGAGGAGGCTGCCACACCAGACCATGAGTCTGCCACGCTGGGCTTAAAGACCACTGGGCAGGCAGAAAGACCACAATGCTGGACTGAAAGTCTGCCATGCTGGGTGAGGAGGCCACCCGTCCGGGCTGGGAGTTTGCCCCACCTGAACAGGAGGCCGCCTCACTGGGTCTGCCCTGAGTCTGATGCCAGGAGTCTGCGGCTGGGAGAAGAAAGAAAAGTGAAGGAAAGAAAAACACAAAAGAGAAGAAAAGAGAAAGAAAAACGGAAAAGGAAGAGCTTTATCTGAAGCATCCTAATCCACTGCCATCTTGCACACAGGGAAAATCTGCAAACTCCACACAGCCAGTTGCCCGAGGGTGGAATCAAATCCAGGTCCCTGGTGTTGTAAGTCAGCAGTAAGCCACCGTACCACCCTGTCCAAATGGCAGATAATGATAGATCTATCTGGAAATCATTCTAGTCAATATTCTGAACATCTTCAGCAGTTCTGTCAACAGAATTTGACCTTTATCAATGACAACATTATTAAACCAAATGCTCTGCAGACATGAGTAGAAATCCCATGCTGTATATTTGCACAGTCGCTTCCAAAGATGTTCAGCAATTTCATTGTACTTAGTAAAAACTTGTGATTTGAATTGGCAATGAGGAGAAAGTGAGGACTGCAGATGCTGGAGATCAGAGCTGAAAATGTGTTGCTGGAAAAGCGCAGCAGGTCAGGCAGCATCCAAGGAGCAGGAGAATCGACGTTTCAGGCATGAGCCCTTCTTCAGGAATCATTCCTGAAGAAGGGCTCATGCCCGAAACGTCGATTCTCCTGCTCCTTGGATGCTGCCTGACCTGCTGCGCTTTTCCAGCAACACATTTTCAGCAATATTATGTACAATGTTAATTCTTTCACATTAAATGGGGTCAGAAACACATGAATGACTTTGAGTTGTTTTTAGGGTTTCCTCCAGCTGTTGTCACTCCCTATCCTAGAGTATCAATGACAGATGTTGCAAATGCACATTGGTCCTCTTGAGTGTCAAATTTTGTTGGATAAGCACTGCTGAAAACCACAATCTTCAGGAAAGGGCTATGTGCTGAACTTAATCTGTAGGATGTTCTGTGACTGAAACACCTTCATAAGTATCAAAAGCAATAAGATATTGTCTCTGGTCGGCTAATGGTATCTGAAGAGAGCTCTGTTTTATGTCAAGTTAAGAAGTAATGAAATGATGTTGATGGTGCTTGGATTGTAGAAAGTTAACCATTGACTTGAATTATAACTTGCCCTGCCTTAAGTCTATGTTTTCTTCTTTTGGGTTGTGTAATGGTTAGGTTCAGGATACATGGAGATTTTGGTTGGTTATACCATCTACCTCAAGTTATGCAATCAACCAACAGACAGATAATCACTGAATAATTGAGTACAATGACCTTGACCATTCTCAATACTAAGTCTGGACCTCAAGTCAAACAAGGAAATCTCTTACTGATTACAGCTACCATCCTCCCTCAGCTCGTGACTCACTACTCCTTTGTTTAGAATCACTAAGGGTGGTTTATTTCATTGTCAATTGTTATGATCCATGCTAATGAAAATATCGGACAAATTAGATTTTAGAGTGAAACCTGCCATTGGTTTTATTTTTACCATTTTGTTACTACAGTGGCCAGCCACTGAACAAATCAACATGAAGCTCTTGATGTACTTTTAACAAAAGAACATAAGATTATTACACAAAAGTAAAACAAAGATATATATTATTATTTGGAACAACTTTGAACGATCTTCTCAAAAACAACAAAAAGGAATAGTTCATACCTTTTATCCCTAGTAATATGCTTTATAGACACCCAACTCCAAGGAAGCATTAGCTCTTTCTTTAGTCTTTCATTTAATTTTAGTAAATTGACTAGCATTTCAATTTAGTGACTTTCTGCACATTCATCCTGAAGTCATACAGCCATTCAGGATAATGCAGTTCTATATTTCTGATTGAACTCTCAGAAATAATCTCAAGGATTTGACTATTGTATAAGCTGCTAAACAGCACGTCCGAAGATATGGGTCATTCCTGATAAACTGGAACCTGCTTTGGGCCCCTAGCCTCCCATTCTTTAAGTCATCAAATCTCAAGTCAAAAATAAGCAGGAATTAACTCACTAGACAGCTTGTTGAGTCAATTAACTTGCGTCACAATATTTCTTGGAAAGGCTATCTTTAGCTCACTGCTTTGAACCTTTTTAAAAACCTTCACAGAACTAAACCAAAAATGCATTTACCTCTGCTTTAGACTCCAAATTACAAATAGTAGTAAAATACTATAAATCTTCACCACTCAATCATCGGAATGGCTCAGTAGCATCATTACTATCTGTGCTAGTTGAGACTTGAAGAATGTCTGGGCTGGGGTTCAGCAGATGTTGAGAACCAATGCTGGAAAAAATATTTGATTGACCTCATGCAAACTAACCTAACTGTCACCGATATAATTACCCACTACAGCATAGGTAGAAGATAGCAATGCAAAAAAATAAAGTGGTGTCTTAGAACTTCTGAAGAAGAATCGCATCAGACTTGAAAATTAACTCTGTTTTTTCTCCACATATGCTGCCAGATCTGCTGAGGGTCTCCAGCATTCTCTGTTTGTTTCAGATTTCCAGCATCTGTCGTACGTTATCTTTACTCCTTTCAGAGTTGCATATTTCCATGCAATCCCTTCTATTTTTCTAAACTCTAGAGAATATAAGCCCAGTTTACTCAGCCTCTCATCATTAGGACCATTACCATCTTCAATCTGAGGGTCAAGTGGATGATTCATCTTGGCCACCTTGAGGTGGCCAAGATGCAGACACTGGTCACTTTAGCACTACCTCATCTCTTCTGGGACTGTCCATCTTGAAGATGCTCTACTCTTCTCAAAAGTACAGAAACAAAATTTCTAACATCTCCCAGTTCTGAAGAAATCATACCACACTTGAAATGTTAACTCTGTTTCTCTCTCAACAGATGCTGCCAAAATTGCCATGTTTCGCCAGCATTGTGTTTACATATTTTATATTTGTTTAATATCATTGCTTTTATTTGTCTCCACATACAATGTCATTATTTTCTTTACACATGTTTATCTCACTTTTCAGTGAGTGCCTCTGGATGTTTTAAAAATTTAATCTTCAACATATCATGCTCCCTCTAAAGACAAAGAGCCACAAATGGCTTGTAGGGGGTGGAAATGGCTGGAAAATTATTGAGGTTTTCTGCGTTGATTGTCCACTTCTTTGGGCTATTAATCTTGCTGTAAAGAAGCAAAGAACAAATGTCTTTGCTTCCCTAAAGTAGTAAAGAAAACTAAATGGCCATTCTTGTGTGCCCCATACTGTCCTGTCAAATCCAATAAGAACAATGCACAGAAACAAAAACAGAAGTTGCTGGAAAAGCTCAGCAGGTCTGGCAGCATCTGCAAAGAAAAATCAGAGTTAATGTTTCGGGTCCAGTGACCCAGGAAGGATCACCGGACCCAAAATGTTAACTGATTTCTCTGCACAGATGCTGCCAGACCCGCTGAGCTTTTCCAGCAACTTCTGTTTTTGTTTCTGACTTACAACATCCACAGTACTTTTGGATTTTATGAACAATGCACAGTCGTGTCCGCTCAGATCCATGATGTGAGGATCCTCAAAATGAGAGAAATAAAAGAGAATTCACACTTAAGTTCATCAAATTTGTGGCAGAGGCTGAGCAAAATCTGGATTCCAATTCATTTTTATTCTTATCAAGTCTGCCATCTTGTGTGCTGTTAGGGGACTGCAGAGTCTGTTAGATTTCTATTTCATCTGTGGTTAAATTCTAAGAAATAATCACGTGACTTCATTGAGGCAAATCACACGATTTCTTTAAGTCTTATCCATAGAACTGGCAACATAAATGGAAGAGATTGATCCATTCTACCATTGTTAAGAACTAATGGTTTAATTTACAAGAGGTCTTAAAGAAAACCTTAAGATAGTGGAAGTAAAACTTTCTCGACTTGGATGGCTAGGAGTCGAAAGAATAAAATATGAAACTTTCAAAAATCTTCAAACTAGATAGGCTCTAATGCTTATAGCTGATACCATGGGAGGTAACTCCAAATTTCATAACGTTGACAAATAATGCTAATAGCCTGAACTTAATTAGTTCTATTGCAAGAATTTAGGCAATTTACTTGCCATATAAGGCATGCTAGGAATTGCAGCCTGGTATTTTCTATGTATACTAGAAATATTATAACTAACAAGATTTGAGAGGAAAACCAAGATGTACTAAGAACTGGGAGAGTCAAACAACACAACAGTAAGAAAATGCTAAAGCATTAGATGGGGTCAGTGCAAGGGAATGCAATAAGATCCGAATTAGGCTCACTGTACATGTATGTGGAGTGTGGTACATAAGGTTGGAAAACTGCATGCTGAGGAAGCCATGTGGAAGTATAAGGTTGTAGAGATACAGGAGATCTGGCTGAAAAACATACAGAATACAAAGTATATACAGGGCACTAAATTTTCCTGGATGAAAGGGAAGGAAAGAAAGGAAGAGGGACAGCAATTTTGTTTAAGGATAATGTTACAGTGCTAGAGAGGGGATGTCCTAGAGGTGGCAAGGACAGAATATATTTGGTCAGAGATATTAAACAATGGAGGTACTATTATACTGTTGGGAGTGTGTTCTGTAGGCCTCCAAAACAGTGAAAATGACTGAGGAATAAAGTTGCAAGGAAAGTAGGGAGATGTATGTATAGTTTGTTAATAATGGTGGGATTTTATTATCTTAGTATAGTTGGGAGACCAACAGTAGAAAGGACAGAGAGGAGCAAACTTCTAATGTGCATTCAGGAATATTTTCTACATTGGTATGTTTCAGTCCAATGAGGAAGAAGCCCTCTGCTAGATGTTGTTGGAGGGAATGAGGTGAGACAATTGGTATCAAGGCAATGGATTCCCAAGATGTGGTCATGATTCCCAATAGAATTGCAGTTATAGATGTTGCAATTGCATGCTGTCCCTCTGAGTTATCAATAGTGACTGTGGAGAGGACATTCTGGTCAGGACACTCCAACCCACTCTTTGCTTAGCACCAAACAGTAAAGAGGTGAATGGTGAGCCTAAAATACATTTCTAATCTTCAGAAACACCTAGAGTGATAGTTATTGTGCAGCACCAGGATGTTTGTGCAATGACTGGTGCAGGCAGAGGCAGGGAAATGAAAATTAGTCACGACGTGCAAACGAAAATCATGTAGCTGAGCCAGGTAGGTAAGTGGCTACTTTATTGTGTTTCAGTTCTTGTTTGCCTTTGTACAGCAAAGGGTGTCTAGAAAATGAAAAGCATTACTGTAGTAAGCTAACAATATTTAAGAATTTAACTTGACTTCACAGAATTTTGTTACTAGGGAACATGGAGAGCTTGGAACCTACATGTATATCTAAAATAACATATTTACAAAGTGGCTTAAAAATAAATGTTTTCATATTTATATAATAAGTTTAATAATTTATAATGACTTTAATAATTATATACTCAATGTTATAATGCTCTTTGTTGCTGGTTTGTCTTTTCTTGTGTCTATGGTGTCTACCTTATTTTCAAACATTAAAATGGTTTCACTTTCAACAATAGTTTGGGAAGTAGGGTATTAAGGGAAAGTTTAGAAGACAGTGTTCATAGTGTAGAGCTTAGGTGGTTTACAGAAAAAAGACATTGAATTGTGCAGTGTATAAATAATTGAGGAAGGTTAATTTCTGTGAGAATGAAAATGGATCTGTCCTGATAAATTGGAATGAGAGATTGTCAGATAAAACTGTAATTGACCGTTGGGTTATTTGTGAAGAGAAAATACTCCAGCTACAATCAATGAAGAGGATATTGGCAAAGTCGTTGTGATAGTGGAGGTAGTTGAGCCACTGAATGGGCTAAAAAGTGAGAAGGAGGAATTAGAAACACTGGCTGAAATTGAACTACTATTGATAAGTGAACAGTACCAGATCAATTCCACAGTCCAGAACACTGGAGGAAGTAAAGAAGGAAATTGCAGATCCATTGTCTATCATTTTCCAATCTTTCGGAGATACAGTGTAGTGCAAAAAAAAACCTCAGCAACTATAGCATAACCTCTGTGGTGGTAAAGCTTTTTGGAAATGATAAACTAGGACAAAATTAATAGCCCCTTGGAAAAGGATGAATTAAAGTAAGGAAAGTCAATAAGAACAGGTCAGAGGCTGGGAATTCTGCCCTGAGTGAAATATCTTCTCGCTCCCATTTTATTTATTTCAAGATGTGCAGCTCTAACAACACCCAAAGCTCAACACTACTGAGGAGAAAGCAGTCCATTTGATTGGCATCTCACCAATTAACTAAAATGTTCACACCGGCACATGCCTGAGAGTGTGCCATCTATAAGATGCACCGCATCAACATGTCAAGTTGTCACCTATACAAAGAGGGAGAACATCCAGCTTGAGTTCCTCTCCAAGGTTCACACCATTCTGACAAAAATATATTATATCCTTCATTGTCACTAGGTCAGAATCCTCAAACTTCCTACCTATTCATTCATCATATACATTTCAGCAGTTGAAGGTAGCAGTTACCAACCGCTTCTTGATAGAAGTTCAGGATAGGCAACTAAGGCCAGCCATGACAGCATTGTCCGTATTGCATGTAGGAATAATAAAACAAACAAACAAACAATAATAAAACATGCCCAGCTCTGCAAACGTACTGACCCTGTAACTTGGTAAAATTACACCTTACATATTGTTCCATCTCATTATTTGCTGTTCTCAAAGGTAGTAGACATAGATCAGGGTTACCTTCGATGATATAGGAAAATTTAAAAAAACGTCAGCAGGTCTAGCAGCATCTGTGGACAGACAAAAGGTCAACATTTATCTTCTGATATGACTCTTCTTCTGTACTACAGATGTCATTACCAGACCTGAAACATTAAACTCTGCTGCTAGCTCCAGAGATGCTGCCATACCTGCTGAGTTTCTCCAGTTTTGTGTTTGTTTCTGATTTCTAGCATCTGCAGACTTTTGCTTTTATTCTACATTTGAAAAGGTATTTGTAACTGAGAATCTATAACAAATCTGATTGCGTTCAGAAAGCTTCTAAGATACAATTTCTAACCCTTCTTTTTGTCAGAATGACTCTCTGGAGCATGGTTGTCTTAGATTAATGTTTCTATAATACTGGTAACAGCAGTTTGAGATAATCTGGATCTTTCCAGGTGCGAATGCATTAAGTGACAATAATTCTTAACATTTTACTTGTCGAATTGCCTGAATTCGAAAATAAAATAAGGAGCGTGACTGATCTAAATTTAAAAAGATTGCTGTAATAGGCATTCAGAATCACATCAGGCTTAAAAACAAGATCAAGCAGCAAATCAGTGTTTAAAATTAAAACATTGAGAGGTCATATGCCCTAGTAAATAGATCTTCTATCTTTAGTCCCCATATCTTTCTGATAATTTTGAAACTGTCACCGTTGAAAGAATTTTGGCAGCTGTAGGTTCAGCTATTGATTTCATCTTCTACCCTTTAAGGAAACAATTGACAGTGGCAAACAGCAAAGCAAACTGGATTGGAAATGTGGTGCCGGTTTTAAGTTGTGGAAGGTGAGGAGGAACTGGACAAGTGGTGGTCACTGGCTGTCCTTGTCAGGGTCATTTACTTTGCTGCCCTTGTGACTTTCAGTTTTCATCTTAGATTGTCAACTCCCACCTTGGATAGTACGTCAGCCAATTTCAGCTCTGGAGAGTCATGGGAGGCCCTCCAATGTTGGGAGTCTGCCTGCAGTCCCTCACTAGACAATTAGCACAGACCCTGGCCTTTAACTGGCTACAGTGCTGAGAATTCCAGTGGCTATACATTAGGTAAGGAGTTGGACTTGCACACTTTTCTAGTTCTCAACTAGATTGAAAATCCATCCTAAGGTTCTTCAGTATATACTGTTCCATTGGGTAACATAATTCATCATTCACTCTGACCTCTCTCTCTCTCTGTGAAGACTTCAAACGAACTTTCAATTTTACAAAAATAATTATGTACATTATCTGTAAATGATTGGGACATAACCAATTAAATATATTTTAAACTTCAAAAGTTCAGAATAACAAACTTCAAAGAACCTTGTATTTGAATTGAATAGACTGGTTCCTCCAGGACATAGCTGACTCAACAATTACATGGTAACCAACTTCTATGTAAAACTGACAGGAATGAACTACTTTAATGATAAACACAAAAGTAATTCATCTTTCCTTTTTAAAAACTGGCAGCTTGCTCCCAGGTATTTACCAAAGTCACTCCAAATTGTTGCCTTTAAAATTAATCGGCAGTACCTCAGGATGAGTCATTTTCTGCTCAGCAATAATCTACAAAGACTCTGCCAAGATTAGAAATTCTATACTGATACCTTGTTTCACTTTAGTTACGTAAAAATTGGAACAAACTTCTCTATTTAATTTTGAAATGAAAATGCAAAGCCAGCAGTGAGGTTTACACCTAAAACAATTTAATTCTGAGAATACCTTTACAACACATGAACAAAATATATCATATCCTGCTGACATGATTTTGTAGGAACATGTATAGAAAACAGCGAACGAATATACATAATTTAGAGGAACTTTTCCACAATGCATAAAAATGCAATGGCTGTGGTAAGACAAAATTGAGTTCTCTCTCTTACAATAAGCAGCCTTTATGCAATTGACATCTATCCTCTGAGTTAAATTACAACACAGAGCACTCCTAGGTTTTTATACATTAATTTTACTTGGATGTGTGGAATATAACATTTTCATTGGAGATTACTTCCTGGTACTATTACACCACATGTCAGTGCTCTTACGTCATTACTGGAAAACAATGGCATTAACTCCACACACAACCAAATTAAACCATTAATTGGTCATTCTTTTGGATGGCATCTGAAAAAGAAAATATTAAAAATTTACCTTGTTTGTAACATTAAAACATTTCAGGCATGAAACCCTATTGACTGGGATACTAGTTAATTTTCAATACAAGATCCATTGCATATTATGTCGGTATAAAGGTGCCATCACCATAAGGAGTCAGTACCAAAGATGATCACTTCTTTAAAAAAAGGTTTTTATTTAAATAATCAAAGCTACAAATTTAAAATGAGCTATTTTCAACATAAGTAAGAAAAAGTGAAGGTGAAATAAGTCAGGAAGGTGAGGTTGAGAGAAAATAGAAGACATGGTAAGGAAGGACAGTATTAAAAACATTTATTGTGCAGTAAAGAAGATCCTTCCAAAATCTGAGTAATCCTATTCCAGCAGAGTTTGAATTTGTTTCAATGATGTTTGCAAACTGAGAATCTTTATTAAAACGTGTTCAGTGAGAAAACTGGAAATTTCCTAGTCATCAAGTGTTATACTTAAAGACTGAAGGCAATCTTACCGTGGGTTTCATACTACCATTTATGCCCCATTCAGAAAAGTTTCAAAAATTTCTTTTTTTGCTTTTGTTGGTAAAGGACATACAAATAATTGTACACATTAGAACATCAAGCTCGGATTTATTGTTAAGTTAAAGTATGTGCCCATTCCTTGCCAAGTCAAATTCCTTGTAGTTACACTTCATGTAAAATAGCTAGGTGTCTAAGCCAAAGATTTTTCTACCAGTAATCTATTTAACTAATTAGCAATGGGTATTAATAGCTTACATTTGATAGGGAGTGAAATATGCTTAAGTTCATGGAGAATTAATCCATAAAGAAGTCTGTAAGTTGGTTTTGTACTTCATTAAACTCTTCCTGGGTAATCTATCCAAAGCCATGTTAACAGCTGTATAAAAAGGCACAAAATATTGGTACTTAAAATTCTTCCCATATGCAAGTGTGCCTTGAACAGCAATCTTTCTTTCTTCTCAGATGCAAGAGCAAGACTAACAATGCTCACTCGTTTAGGTAAACATGAGCAAACTTCCCATCTGCACATCACCAACTTTCCTACATAACCTGTATGGATGGGATTCAACAGAAGCTGATCATTCCACAGATATTGGAAGCACTCCAGTTGGTTCTAGGTTCACAGAAAAAAAAAGCCAGTTAATTTTAACATATTTGACCACAATCAGATCATGGTGAACCTAATCTTGTTCCAGTATAATGCTATAGCTTTTCCTGTTACATTTCCAGTGCTTCTACAGTACTTTCTCTGCAGGACTGATTTCATGCTAAGGTACACAGGAACTTTCCAGTATTTGGCCAAATAGGCAATATCAAAGTATGAACCCCAACAATAAGTACTAGCAATCGATCCTAACAATTGATGAAGTGGGTGGGGGAAGGGAAGGTATGTAGCAATATTATAGTTATCCATTTTCCACAAAATAGGAGTCACTTGCTTAGAATCAGCGGTGATTGCTATAGTTCATCATCCTCTCATTTACCCCAAAGGTGTATATCAGGCATTAAGTCTGAAGTCTGTAAGATTTAAACAACATATTGGAAACACCATTTATATGGATGATTTCGGATTGTTCCAGGATTTTATTTTTGAGGATAGAAGAAATGGAATATTAGGTCATAGTGCATTATATCAGCTATAGCCATTGTTGTTAAAATTAGCATCATAATATCATCCCACAGCTTTGCTATATTCAGATATCAACTGGACCGAAGAACTTTATTTAAGAATGCCAAGATTTTATTCAAGATTTTACTGCTTTCACAAAAGAGTTATAAATTAAATTGAATGTAAATGCAGTAGACAGCTGCATTTTTAAAAAAAAATTGAGGCTCTTTCGAAGAGTGAATATGAAAACAAAAATTGAATGATTACAAATGTAAGAATTTGAATTTTTTTTCTCTGTTAATGCCATGACCACTCTCTAGAGCTTCCATTCGAATGCACTTCTCCTTCTAAAGGCAATTCCTCACACTTGCAGATGGGAAGAATTTTAAGTACCAATATTTTGCACTAAATGTTAAAATATTACACTAGAAGTAGGTCCAGTCCATAACATTGACTCAGAATGAGTTAATCGTTGAGTTTATGATAATGGTGATTTTTTTTGTTGACTGGAGGGTTCAAAATTGAGCTGGAGTTTTTGAAGCACAAGGGCACTTATTGGTATGTTTTGATTTTTGTTGAAAAAGAAGAAGGAACTCACTACTTTTTAAGGTAATGATCAGAACTAAAAAGAATATCAGGTCACACACACAGAGTGGATTGACACTGTTTTGAAGTGGTTTTTTTTTAAAATGACAAATCTATTCTCAGATGTAATTTTCATAAGTTTTACTGAGTTACCACAAATATTGAGTAATTTATTTTGAATTACATTAAATGTTTTTAAATTTTACCTCATTAAAAACACATTGTGTGTTCAATGATATGCAAACACAGTGACTGAAAACTCAAAGAGGGTCTTTTCAACCTGAAAGTAATTTGCACTGAAATTATCCAATGCACTCAGAATAGAAACTTTACCCCGTTATATTTAAATAACTAATCTTCTTCAGAATCACTGTTGCTCTTTAACGGAGCACTTGTCCTGATAGATGACATCAACTTATCTTCAATCTTTCTTCGTGGATTTTCCTCTAGCTCAGTTTTGATTGCACCAGAATCTGACAGTTTCCATTCCAGTTCTTCATTGAAAATAAAGCAAGGAGAAAATAAGACAATACAAGGAACATTACAATATTATTTAATTCAAAAAGATTTTAAACAATAGTATCCTCCTCCCTCCATTCCTGCAAATGGAACTTATCGTCATTCAGTTATTAACTGGTGGGCATAAATACTAAATCATAATATGTGAGTGTATATTCAAATAATTTGGATCAGCTCCGTATTGTATACACTATGATTAAAAGCCTCAATGGATCTGATGACCCATACTTTTCAAAGGTTACCACACGAAATCTGTTAAGCAAAAGATATTATGTGATCTGATGCTTATTTTAATCAAATAGCTAATTGACTATTTGTGAATGAAGAACATATTAGTAGCAGTTAATTGTTTAAATTGCTGAAATCATTTTGACACTAATTTGAGTCATCATCTAAAAAGTACTGATAACATTATGTTTATGGATGGTTCTTAAAGAAAATAGCTGATTTTAACCAACAATAGTGTTATAAATCTTTGGGAAAAGGGAGACATTTATTTTTGAGAAAAAAATCCAATACTGAGAGACTGCAGTACAATTTAAGTTAAATTCTTAACTGTGTCTGTTATACTGCCTCCCAATCTAAATACTTGCTTGACTATTTTTAGTAGCCTGCCCACGGTTCATTCCCTCACAGTGCAGCAAATTCTCTTCCCCAGCATCGACTCATTTGATGCACAACAAAATCAGTTTGTTTTTATCTTTTCAATGTTTTTTTCCCCCCCAATTTAGTTCACCCTGCACTTTTGTGAAAAGAATTGTATAGATTGTCATAAATGATACACATTATATAATAAGTCATAATACACATTTAAAATGTGCACAATTAGTAAACTTACACATTGGCAGTAGTTAAAGGGATTAGTTGCAATTTCAAAAAAGCAAGTTACCCAACAAGCATCATAGACACCTGTTTAAATAAGCAGTAATTGAAGTCTGAACTGCAAATGAGAGAGAGAGACACGGTGGGGGGTGGGGGAAGAGGTGGAGAGAGGGAGAGCGAGAAGAGCGAGAGAGAGACCCGAGAAAAATCCATTTATCTTTCAAGTTGTGACTTTTAACTGATAAGTCAGCGGCTTTTTAATGAGTGAACTGGCCACCTTGTCTCTCTTACCAACCAGTGAAAGTTTCCTGAGAGTAAGGTGACTGAAGCAACATGCTGGCCAGTGAAAAAGATCAGTACATTAAAATCAGTTCGACAACAGAATCTGGGAATGAAGAGGTTAGAAACTCCTTCCAAAGTGAATCACCGCACACTTTTCTGCATTAAAGTCCATTTGCCACCTCTCAGCCCATCTCTGCAGCTTATCTATTTGTCTCTGTAGCCTACAACATCCTTCATCACTATCTATAACTCCTCTGATCTTTGTCATCTGCAAATTTACTAACCCATCCTTCTACGCCCTCATACAGGTCATTATAAAAATGACAAACAGCAGTGGCCCCAAAACAGATCCTTTCTGTACACCACTAGCAACTGAACTCCAGGATGAACATTTCCCATCAACCACCACCCGCTGTCTTCTTTTAGCTAGCCCACTTCTGATCCAAACCACTAAATCACCCTTAATCCTATGCCTCCATATTTTGTGCAATAGCCTACTGTGGGGAATCTTATCAAACGCCTTACTGAAATCCATATACACCACTTCAACCACTTTACCCTCAAACAGGAAAGGAGAGGTTCGCCCTGTTGGAACTTTACTATAGGCCTCCGAATACCTCCAGAGATATGGAGGAAAGGATAGCAAAGATAATTCTGGATAAGAGCAAGAGTAACAGGATTGTTGTTATGGGAGCTTTAACTTTCCAAATATTGAGTGGAAATACTATAGTTCAAGTACTTTAAATGGGTCAGTTTTTGTCCAATATGTGCAGGATGGTTTCCTGACACAATTTGGACAAGCCAACAAGGGGCGAGGTCACATTAGATTTGAAACTGGGTAATGAACCTAGCCAGGTGTTAGATTTGGAGGTAGATGAGCACTTTGGTGATAGTGACCACAACTCAGTTATGTTTATTTTAGGGCCAATCAAGAATAGTAGTGGGAAGTTGTGCGTGGAGTCCGAGGAGATATGGGAAGCGCTAAATGAATATTTTTCATCAGTATTCACACTGGAAAAAGTCAATGTTGTCGAGAAGAATACTGAGATACAGGCTACCAAACTAGATGGGATTGAGGTCCACAAGAAGGAGGTGTTAGCAATTCTGGAAAGAGTGAAAATAATTAAGTCCGCTGGGCCAGATGGGATTTATTTTAGGATTCTCTGGGAAGTCAGGGAGGAGATTGTAGAGCCTTTGGCTTTGATCTTTATGTCGTCACTGTCTACAGGAATGGTGGCAGAAGACTGGAGAATAGCAAATATTGTTTCCTTGTTCAAGAAGGGGATTAGAGACAACCCTGGTAATTATATACCAGTGAGCCTTACTTCAGTTGTGGGTAAAGTGTTGGAAAAGATTACAAAAGATAGAATTTATAATCATCTAAAGATAAATAAGTTGATTAGGAATAGTCAATACAGTTTTGTGAAGGGTAGGTCGTGCCTCACAAACCTTATTGAGTTCTTTGAGATGGTGACCAAAAAGGTAGATGAGGGTAAAGTGGTTGATGTGGTGTATATAGATTTCAGCAAGGCGTTTGATAAGATTTCCCATGCTGGCTATTGCACAAAATATGGAGGCATGGGATTGAGGGCGAATTGGCAGTTTGGATCAGAAGTGGGCTAGCTAAGAGAAGACAGAGGGTGGTGGTTGATGGGAAATGTTAATCCTGGAATTCAGTTGCTAGTGGTGTACAGCAAGGATCTGTTTTGGGGCCACTGCTGTTTGTCATTTTTATAATGACCTGTATGAGGGCATAGAAGGATGGGTTAGTAAATTTGCAGATGACACTAAGGTCGGTGGAGTTGTGGATAGTGATGAAGGATGTTGCAGGTTACAGAGGGACATAGATAAGCTGCAAAGCTGGGCTGAGAGGTGGCAAATGGAGTTTAATGCAGAAAAGTGAGAGGTGATTCACTTTGGAAGGAGCAACAGGAATGCAGAGTACTGGGCTAATGGTAAGATTCTTGGTAGTGTAGATGAGCAGAGAGATCTTGGCGTCCATGTACATAAATCACTGAAATTTGCCACCAAGTTTGATAGGGTTGTTAAGGCAGCATAAGGTGTGTTAGCTTTTATTGGTCAAGGGATTGAGTTTTGGAGCCAAGTGGTCATACTGCAGCTGTACAAAACTCTGGTGCAGTTGCACTTGAAGTATTATGTACTGTTCTGGTTACTATTATAGGAAGGATGTGGAAGCTTTGGAAAGCGTTCAAAGGAGATTTACCTGGTTGTTGCCTGGTACGGAGGGAAGGTCTTATGACGAAAGGCTGAGGGGCTTGAGGCTGTTTTCATTAGAGAGTAGAAGGTTGAGAGGTGACTTAAATTGAAACATATAAGATAATCAGAGGATTAGATAGGGTGGACAGTGAGAGTCTTTCCTCGGATGGTGATTACTAGCACAAGGGGACATCGCTTTAAATAGAGGTGTGATAGATATAGGACAGATGTCAGAGATAGTTTCTTTACTCAGAGAGTGGTAGAAGCGTGGAATGCACTGCCTGCAACAGTAGTAGACTCATCAACTTTAAGGGAATTTAAATGGTCATTGGATAAACATATGGATGAAAATGGAATAGTGTAGGATTGATGGGCTTCAGATTGATTCCACAGGTCAGCGCAATATCAAGGGCTAAAGGGTCTGTCCTGCACTGTAATTTTCTATGTTCTAAAAGTACTGAACTAGGCTTGATTTCCAGCACACTATCCCAGTGAGGCATAACACAAGTATCACAAAGGGAAGGAATCAAAAAGACATTCAGGAGGCAGTCATGCTCATCACATGTTGGATATTTATAGAATCAGCATTGTACACAGCACAGAAACGGACCCATTGGTCTAATTCATTGGTGCTGACCAGAATCCCAAACTGACATAGTTCCATTTTTCAGCATTTGGCCCATATCCTTCTAAACATTTCCTTTTCATGTACCCATCCAGACACCTTTTAAAATGTTGTAATAGTATCAGTCTCCACCACTTCCGCTGGTTGCTCATTCCTTACACACACCTTCCTCTATGAAAAACTTGCCCCTCAGTTCCTTTTTAAATCTTTCTCCTCTCAACTTAAACCTCTGCCCTCTAGTTTTGGATTACCCCACCTTAAGAAAAAGATCTTGGGTATTCAACCTATCCATATACGCCCTGATTTTATAAACCTCTACAGAGATCAGCCCCTCAGCCCTCAACGCTCCAGGGAAAAAAGCCCCAGCCTATTCAGCCTCTCCTTATAACTCAAACCCTCCAGTCTTGGCAACATCCTTGTAAATCTTTACTGCACCCTCTCAAGTTTAACAACATCCTTCTTGTAGAAAGGAAATCAGAATTGTATGCAGTATTCTAAAAATGGCCTAACCAAACTCCTGTGCAGCAGTAATATGACATCTCAACTCCTACACTCAATGTTCTGACCAACAAAAGCAAGAGTGCCATACGCTTTCTTCACCACCCAATCTACCTGAAACTCCACTTTCAAGGAACTATGCACCTGCAACTCTAGGTCTCTTTGTTCGGAAACACCCCTCAGCACCTTACCATTTACTGTATAAGTCCTGCCCTGGTTTGCCTTAACAATATGCAACACCTCACATTTGACATTTTTTGAAAGAATGAACTAACTTACATTTATATAACACCTTTTCATACAATGCAAAATGCTTCTAAGTGAATTGAATATTTTAGAATCACAGTGACTACTGCAAGGTAGGTAAACATTGTAGTCAATTTGTGCAGAGCAAAACCTGTCAAATATAATGAGATGAATATCAATTGATTGCTTTAGAGGTGTAGAAAAGATATAAATATTTGTCCAGCTATTGGGATAATTTTCATGCTGCTGTTTAACCAGTACAATAGGATATTTTGCATTTAAATTAGTAAGCAAATAGAAATTTCACCGTAAGTCTGAGTTACCCAATGAATATTTCAGATGGTGTGTTATTTTACAAGAAATATTGGACAGGCTAGGCCTGTATCACCTGGTGTTTAGAAGAGCAAGAGGTGACTTGATAGAAACAGAAGATGCTGATGGGTCATGACAAGTTGGATGTGAAGAGGATGTTTTCTCTTTTGGGAGGATCAAAAATTACAGAATATTTGAAAACCAGGGGTTGTTCATTTAAAAAAAAGAGATAAGGCAAATGTTTTTCTTTCAGTACATCGAATGTCTTTCAAGTTGGATGTGAAGAGGATGTTTTCTCTTTTGGGAGGGTCAAAAATTACAGAATATTTGAAAACCAGGGGTTGTTCATTTAAAAAAAAAGAGAGATAAGGCAAATGTTTTTCTTTCAGTACATCGAATGTCTTTGAAGCTCTCTTCCTGAAAAGGTGGTCAAAGCAGAACTCAAATAATTTTAAGGCAGAGGTAAATAGATTTATTTTTTGGGAAGCAAGGAGTGAAAGGTTATCAGGGGCGGAAGGAAAATTGATCTGATGTGGACTCAGATTGGCCCTGATTTTACTAAATAGCTGAGCAGGTCAAGGGGCCAAATGGCTGCTCCCTAATTATCTGCACTGCTGTACATAATTCAATACTAGATAATATGTACAATCTTCCTGATAATGTTCTTATTTTAGTAACACAGCAGCCGCTGGCCTGCAAGACCCATGAGAGCAAATAAAAAGTAATTTGAATTTCCTGCATTCTGTTACTTTAGTTAAAAAAAAACTAACTGATTAATTTTTCACAAAAGTTCTGACTCTTAAGCATAGGAAAACCAGGTTCAAGACACCAATCTGTCCACTGGGACAATGATAGAAAATCTGCAACAGTTCAGTGCTGTGTTGTACCTGTAACACAATACACAAATACTGGTTTTTAGGAACGCCGGACTAAGTGTTCAATAAAAGCTCCCAAAATGTACAACCAAGTGGAAAATGGTTCATCGTTCGTATTTGTACTTTAATCTTCAGTACTGTGAAGTAGCTATAATGTATCAGGCATGGCAATAAATGTTGAGCTTTGCAATAGGGACCAGTTAAAAATTATAACTTAATTCGCTTGCCGGTCAAATCCTAATTTATGAACTGCATCATGTCACTCTGTGCATCCCAAACAACTTAATGTAGCTACACTAATAACTCTCTGCTCCATTAGTGACAGCGTGGAATTTCCCCAGCCTGTAATTTAGTCACTAATTACATAGTCAATCTCACTAGTAAACATGGAGATGAATAAATCTCACATGATGAAAACAAGTCAATTTCATTCAAAGTTGCAAGTCCACATTCAGTGAATGAAGAAGTTATAAATCTCCTGATAGTGGTAGCCCTACACAATAATCTACACTTTGCTTCCATTAACACATGCATGACTTGAGGTCTTCAGCATCACAAATTCCAGTCTTTTCAATATTCAGCATCTTTTTGATATCAAAGTGAAATGGCTAAAGGCTATGGACCCCGACAACATTTCAACAGTACTGAAGATCGGAGCACGAGAACCAGCTGTGACCCGAATCAAGATATTCAGACTGACATCTACCTGACAATGTCGAAATTTGCCCAGGTATGTCCTGATACACAAAAAAACAAGACAAATTCAAGCTACTCAATTGCTGCCCGATCAGTCTTCTCTCGATCAACAGTGAAGTGATGGAAAGTATCATCAACAGTGCTATCAAGCAGCACCTGCTCAGCAACAACCTGCTCAGTGATGCCCAGTTTGGGTCCACTCAACTCCTGCCCTCATTAGGTGCAAACATGTCTGGCACGTAGGAAGATGATCATGATTGTTGGAGATCAATCGTCTCAGCTCCAGGATATCTCTGCAAGAGCTCCTCAGGGTAATGTTCTCGGCCCAACCATCTTCAGCTGCTTCGTCAATGACCTTCCCTCCATTATTAGGTCAAACATGAGGATGTTCGCCAATGATTGCACCAATGTTCAGCTCCATCACGACTTCTCAGATACTGAAGCAGTTCAAGGCCAGATGTAGCAAGACAATATCCAAGTTTACGCTTAGAAGAAGCAAGTAACATTTGTACCACAAATGTGTCAAACAAGAACACCTTCAATAACCATCACCCCTTGACAATCAGTGGTATTATCATTAAATCTCTATCAACATCTTAGGGCTATTTTGACCAAAACCTGAACTAGATTAACCATAGAAATACTGTGCATGCAAGGGGTGATCAGAAGTTAAGAAATCTTGCATCGCATAACTCAATCCCTGATTCTGAAAATCCTTTTCAGCATTTACAATGCGTAAGTCAGGAGCCGAATGGAATACTGCCCATTTGCCTGGTCGAGTGCAGCTTCAACAACACGCAAGAAGCTTGGCACCATCTGGGACAAATAACCCCACTTGATTGGCACCATACCCACAAACATCACATACCCACCACAAATGCACAACAACACCAATATGTACTGCAAAAATTCACTAAGGCTCCTTAACTAGCACCTTCAAAACCCATAATCATCACCATCTCGAAGGACAAGGGCAAGAAATACATGGAAACATTATGACATGCAAGTTTACCTCCAAACCACTCACCATCCTGACTTGGAAATATTACACTATTCTTTCACTACTGCTGAGTCAAAATCCTAGAACTCCCTCCCCCAACAGCACCATGGCTCTATCCACAAAATGGATTGCAGAAGTTCAAGATGGCAGTTCACCACCAGTTCCAGTGAGGGATGGACAATTAATGCTGACTCAGCCAGTGAAGCAACATACCGTGAGTGAACTTATAAAAAACAGCTGCAAGTCATCAGAAACGTAGCGGAGGAACTGCTGAGAATGGAAAGTGCTCGTTGATTAGCCCTGGGATCAAAGATAGGTTTTTGTAAAAAAATTCACTTTATATAACAATGAAGATTCAGAAGTTCAGGGCAAATTTGCAAAGAATAATAAAATTGGAGAACAGGATAACTTTTGAATCAGGGAATACCGCCAGTAAATGAGAAAATGAAAATATACCAGAGGATAACAGTGATGGATGAAATGTAATAAGGGTTTATGTTGAGAATCTCACATAAAAAGACAAAATGGGGAGAAAGATTGTCCTCTGCAGTACATTTTGAGTGAATTTGGCATTGGAGTAGGGAAAGGAATGAAAACTCAATGGAAATTTATCCTCCCATTTATACAACTAATCTAGAATATCGACTGTGCTTCTCTATCCACAGATGCTGCCAGACCTGTAATGTATTGCAAGCAGCTTCTGTCATTGTTGAACCTGATGCTTCTTCTTGTGACATTTCCAGTGTAGCTATAAGCTTTTGCTTGCAACAGATAAATTCATTTGGCAGGGATATCATAACTGCTGCAGAATAGTTCTGTGGCAATTCCTTTAAGGAGACACTTGCCCCAGTATTTCAGATTTTGTGGGATTGTCCTTTCAGATTAAAAAAAATCATTGGAAAATACAACTTCCTTAGACTGTGTAACTGCAATACAGTATAGAGGCCACTTGGTCACTTTTAGACAGCAATTGGCAAGGTGAAAACACCTCAGTTAAGAAACCTCCCTTTTTAGATTTCCTGCAAATGTTTATTCTTAAGTGGTAATCCTACCCAGAGTGTGCTCAATATGATTTAGATGCTGCAATTCAAACATAACCTGGGTTCAGTAGTCAGGTGCTGAACAACAGCTGACAAAATATTGTCATACAACATGTAAGTCCATAAATCAGCTATTTAAACACGATTACTTTTCAAATAAATGTCTTGTAAAGGAAAGCTGTTTTTATTTAAAGTAATGTCTATTAAAAAGATGTTAAAGCATGAACACAGGCAACTGTCAATCTGCAGAAATCAATTTAATTAATCACTTACCATCTTTTGTTAAATTCATGCCTCCAAACACCAAAGGTCCAACATACTGTGCCTTGATGTCTCCATCACGATAAACAAATATTGTTGGCAGGTTCCTGTCAGGGTAGTTGGGTATACAGGTTGTGGATATTGCTTTAATAAATTTAGTTTCTGGGAACATCGTTGCTAGTTCACTTAGATGTTGATTGAGCAAGGCACAAAGAGGTATCCTGAAGCAAAAACATATAGACAAGTAATTGTAAAACAATATGAAATAAATATTAACAAATGCTCAAAATCCTTATTAAGCAATCAAGAATGGGAGTTAAAATCTCAATATTTATTTAGGACACAGTAACATTTAAAAAAAAACCTTAAATCTACTAAATTTCAGATGGCATCAAACTGTATTACACTGAAATATTGGGAGAAGAGATTTCAAATAGCTACCCCTCCAATACAATAGCACTATCAGCCATGTTAGCATGGTGAAATTCTTATTGCAAATTTTCTTACAGATTATGATAACATTTCTTCCATAAAAATTATACCTGAGGAGTAAAGGGAAAATCTGCTTTAATGCCTCAGTATGCTTATCTGATTGCACAAAGACAGCATAACAATAAAATGAAGTTTGAGATAGCATTAAGTACGATGAATGTTTGAGATTCAAATTGTGTCTTACAGATGGTTTTTATACTTACCCCTGTTTGTAAAGATGCAGTATTACCCACACACCCTTGCCAGCTTTAGTCACCTCCTGCACATAGTCTGGCCCAGAGATCTCCAAAACTTCCCCAAAGACCTTCTTCATCTGGGTTGCCTTCCATTCGGCTAGCCGCTGCTGTCTGAATACAATTAAGTAAATGATTATTTTCTATTACAACTTTAAATAGTAGCTAATCCTTTAGATTCCTTCGAGCTGATTTATGGACTTGCATGTTATATGACCATATTTTGTCAGCTGTTATTCAGCACATGGCTACTGTACCAAGTTGTGTTTGAGTTGCAGCATGTAAGATCGTTAATGTTTAATGCCAGAGCTATTCAATACATTTTTCATACGGGAAATATGTCTTTATAAGAAACAACAGCTGGAATTCATTGCCATCTCCTCTGGCAGGGTCTGCATTGTTTCCACCCCTCCACCCCGTTAGAATTCATGGTGGGAAAGCCCGTGAATATTCTGCCTGCTCTAGTAGCACTATTCGAGACCCCCCAAGTGGACAACCAATGCTCACTTTACCTCATTCCACTACTGTTGGTATTAACTAAGTAATAGGTGGGCCAAGCGCACGATAAGCAAACCCATGGCTTGTTTGTGGGGGAACCCAGAGGGGGTTCCTTCATTTAAAGGCACTAGGTGTGTGAATAAGGGGCCTGGTATTGGGATGGAGCTCCTGCTGAGGTCCACCTCTTCCTTTGCCCCCAAACTCCCTTTCATAGTTCCCACCCAGCAGCCTCCATCTGGCTATATGTCCTGGGATCCAGCAATGATGCTGAGCCTTGACAGGGTGCAGTAATGGCAGCCATCACTACAGTCGTGGCAGCAGTACCTTCAGCACAGCAGTCAGTCTCTGCCTGGCCAGAAGCTCTCCTCAGGTGCCACTCCTGCCCTTGGGGTCCTCAAACCCAGAGGAGACCTGCTGCTGCCCAGAAACTGCCTGAGTGCCATTTTTAATTTAGTAATCCTTCCCCAAGAGAGACTTCAGAGGGTTCCTACTGGTTTTCCAGCCAGAGGCAAGACCTCTATCACCTTCATTGAATCAAATCCTGCCTGAAATAATGTTAACATGACAATAAAGACCCTGTAAGTTTGAATTTCAAAAGCATGACCAAGTAAAAAGTACACCAGCATAAAGACATCAATGCCCCATATGTCAAATACAGATAATATAATAGATAGAATTTGCTGCAATGGAGTATTGGAGAGCATCTGCAGTCAGTTAGATTTGTCCTTCCACATTTAGATTTTCTTCAAAACATTGTTGGTGGCAAGCAGTAGAAAGCATGAATTGGTGATGGCACAGAGAAGGAAACTGAGCATCTGGGACCCGAGTGAACAAAGCAACCAACAATGTATCTTCTTAACCCACCAGATTGGATACTTGGGAAGCAAAGAGCAAAAGGATAGAGAAGGAAGTATTAAGTATTGCTGAATTCAATGTCAAATCTAATACACAAAGAGAAAGAATGATTATAAAAAGAGAAATAGACAAGATAAAAAAATTAAATTCAATATCGTTAAAATCTCCAACAACTAACACTTGGAGGAATGAGATGCACACTCAAAATCAGTCAATCACCATGTCAAGTGAGTGCAGTAACTTATGCTTGAATGACAAGGCTAACTTCCTATGGCAAACTTAATCATGTTTACTGTGTAAACAATGACTACACAATACTCAATGCATTTCAGTAGTGAAACAGGCAACAAAATGCCATTTTCATGAAGATAAATTGATTAAGCGAAATTACACAGAAACTTCTAGACTCTGCCATTTAACTATTCAACTATCTCTTGCCTGAAGTTTATTTATTATTCATTCAGGGGACATGGGTATTGGGCAGTAAACACATCTCTAGTTGCCCATGAAAAGTGGGTGAAGAGCTGTTTTCCTCAACCATTACAATCCCATGTGGTCCACCGACTAAAAAGCAAATTCCAGGAATTTTGCCCAGAGATATTGAAGGACGGAGGATATATTTCCAAATCAGGGTGGGGATAAACTTGCAGGTGGTGGTGTTCCCATGTATCTGCATCCCTTGTCCATGGATTTGAAAGGTTCTAAAGATCTTTGGTGAACCTCTGCATTGCATCTTGTCAGCACGGTACGGTGGCTCAGTGGTCAGCAGTGCTGTCACACAGCGCCAGGCACTGAGGCGACTGGCTGTGTGGAGTGTGCACATTGTCCCATTGTCGGCTCAGGTTTCCTTCAGGTGCTCCGGTTTCCTCCAAAGATGCGCAGTTTAGATGGATTGACCATGCTAAATTGCTCATAGTGCCCATGGATGCTCAGGCTAAGTGGATTAGCCATGGGAAAGGTAAGGTTACAGGGATAAGCTGGGAGGTTGGGATGCTCCTCGGAGGGTTGATGCGGACTTGATAGGCCAAATGGACTGCTTCTGCACAGTAGGGATCCTATGATTGTTGATAGTACGCTTGTTGCTACTGAATGTCAGTGTCAGTGAAGTTCCACCCTCCCATATCCCAGATTCAACCCTCCAACTCAGCCCTCTTGAACAGTCCTACCTGTCCATCCTTCCCACCTATCTGCTCCACCCTCCTTTCCAACTTATCACCATTATCCCTCACCTCCATCTATCTATCACATTCCCAGTTACCTTCCCGCCAGCCCCACCCCCATCCCATTTATCTCTCAGGGTCCTTGGGCCACCCCTTATTCCTGATGAAGAGCTTATGCTCGAAATGTCGACTCTCCTGCTCCTCGGATGCTAAATGTCCCCAATCACTCTGCTTCCACCACCACAGCTGGCAACACATTCCATGCATTCACAACTCTCTGCATAAAGAACCTACCTCTGATGTCTCCTTTATACCTTCCTCCTAATATCTTCAAACTATGACTCCTCATAGCAGTCAATCCTGCCCTGGGGAAAAGTCTCTGGCTATTGACTCTATCTATTCCACTCATTATCTTATATACCTCGATCAGGTCATTCCTGAAATGTCGACTCTCCTGCTCCTCGGATGCTGTCTGACCAGCTGTGCTTTTCCAGCACCACACTTTTTGATTCTAATCTCCAGCATCTGCAGTCCTCACTTTCTCCTGGATGTGGTGTCAATCTAACAGGCTGTTTTATGCAGGCTATTGGAAAGCACGTTCTTTACTTGTGCCTTATTGACGGTGGACAGGGAGTCAGGAGAAAAGTTGCTCGTTGTCGGATTCCTTGCCTCTGACCTGCTCTTCTACACACAGAAGGCAAGTCTGGTTCAGTTGCTGTGCCATTTTCCTCACTGCTACTTTAACAATAAAATTGGGGTCTATATTAAAACAAAAGAAAGAGTAATATGTGAAAATTCTGCTATGGCAAATGGTAGAATTTGAATTCAATTTCTTTAAAAATCTGGAAGTAAGGATCTAACGATGTCCATGAACCCACTGCTGACTGTCAGAAAAACCTCTCTGGTTCACTAATGTCTTTTAGGCAAGGAAATTGCCATCCTTACCTGGTCTAGTTTACGTGACTTCAGACCCACAGCAATGTGATTGACTCTTAACTGCCCTCTGGGTAATAAATGCTGATCCAGCCAGCGATGCCCTCCCGTGAATGAATTTTAAAAAATTTAAAAAGGCAACGTGACACACAGATATAAAATTCAGTGTAAATGGAAAGAGCATACTAACTGAAGAATGTCCAAGTGTTCTGCAAACCTAGACAAAGAAGAATTGTTTAATTAGACTTCACAAGTGCATTATCCATCAGACTTGGCATTGTGAAGTACTTTTAAAAAAAAGAGGCAGATCACATATTGAGAGCGGTCAATTAAAATAATAATAAATTATGCTATGTTATAGAGTGGACCATGGCAAATGTTTTGGTTTTTCAATGGTAACTTGATGTTCTTGGGTTTGCTGGAACCCAGTAACCAAATGAGATTTGCATTTCCAAACATCCTTGTTTAAAATCTTCCAATCATTTACCTATACATTTCAATGGCTCTTTCATCTTCCTCACTGAATTCATCCTCATTCTCCTCTAACTCCTCCAGGGTCATGTCTTCATATGTTTTAACTGTCAGAAGGAAAACCAGATTTGTTATCTGAATATACTGAGAACATCACACTTTTAAAAATTTGTTAACTTGTAAGCATACATTAAAAGTGCACTCTCCTGGTGTAATAAGATACAAGGCACACTTTTTTAAAAAAATTTAGAAATGGAGCAGAGAAACCATGGGCTGAATCTTGTGCTTGTTTGCCCAAGTCCAAGTTGCTACAAATGTTTTTGGAAGGTTTTTTTTGCCACATGGCCAAAAAAGACTTTCCTACTGCATCTTACCAAATATCACCTAATTAACTACCTACTGCTCCTGTAGTGACCCTCACATTCGATTTTGGACATATCACTCATGTTTCCCAGCAACCACCACACAGCAGATATCCCAGAAACCACTGGTATCCCTCATGCCCACACCATCTTTAAAAATCCATTGTGCAAGCACTGTCAGTCCAGAGCTGCCCTGTACAGTTCCAGACATTTGGTTTTGGACATGGCAGACACGAGGGGATACGCAGCTTGCTGTGAAGGCAGGGACCTGGAACATCTGTTGGATAGTGCATAGTTGGGCCATACTCTTTCTCCTGTGAAGTGAAGTGAAGGTCAAGAAGCCACACCATTCCAGCCTGATCCGAAGTAGCCACTTGGCTCAGCACCATCTGGAAGAATGCCCAGCACTTTAGGAAGATGTTGTCCACTCTACCAACATCAGTGCCTCACCTTCTCTCAGGTACCTCACACTACCTCTGCTACCGCGCCTGCCTCTCACCAAGGCTTACACTCGACTGCTCTCGTGAATGTCTGCAACATTGACCCTCATACACTGTCACCCATCCCAATTCCCAACTAATCCTGCGTGCTCTCTCTGCCATCTAAATCACTTACTTGGGACATGTCCCAACCATTGCCACCCATTTTCATCTCCCGAGATATGTGACCCCCTCTCTCTGATTCCAGGAGAAAAACAGTCCCCATTAGGTCAGAAAATTCAAGGTGGGTGGTAGATTGTTCGACATTCAGCTCCTTATCCTTCATGTGGGCAGAATTCTGACTCAGAGGGGCTGACTGACCATTTCCAAGCTGGCTGCAATCAAAGGCTAAGACAGAAGGAAAAGAGCTTGGTGTTTCTGGCCAAGGTAGCAATGTGCAAGGAGGCAAGGCAGGGATATTGTGAGCATCCAGGAAGGCTCAGAGACTGGAAACTTGGACAAAGTACCAATGTAATGTCTGCAAATCTTGCAGTAATTGCACTCCAGGGAGATGTTTCTGCATAGGGAGGGGGAGCTAAGTTAGTTTAAAAACATTCAATGGACCCTGAAAGACTGAAAAACCCATATAATAGACCAAAGAACAGACTGCAAATGAGGGATCATTAATCTAGAAGCTGGCTTGAAGTTTGTTCATTGCAGGCTGCATCATATGGAAATTGGGGAAATCTCTGGGCATTTGCTGGCATGTTTATTATGTGGATTGTAGCTCACTGAGAGAGAGGTAGAAAGAGAAAAATAACAGTTATTCAGGTCTGTGCTGTAAGCTGAGTTAAAAACAAAAACTGCGTGGAATCCAGGTGAGGTGTGATCTCAATTTTAATTTTGTAATGGAACAGAAGCTGGAAGATTGTCTAGTTTGAATCTATAGTGGTTCTCCACACGGTTATGAAAAATAAATCCTCATTAGCTGTATGTTAATGGAAAGCTGATCAAAACAAGGAATGAGACATCCACAATTAAAATAGGATAAATGGGATGTTTACCTCTAAGAATAGCTGGGGTTGAGAATTTTCCAGAGGATTGTGGCATCTTACAAAAGTATAGAACTCTAAGATCAATGTGCCTTATTAAGAGAATTTTTGGGTGAAGAAATAAATGAGTCCATAACATTCGTAATTATAAACCATATTGTTGTGTTCATAGTGTTTACTATTTTTTATATAAAGTTTTTATTTAGAAAAGCGAAATATTGTGGTGTACCTCTATTGGTTGAAACAGGGTATTAAGCATTTTCTTTACAACTTAAAAATCCTTAACAGAGTTCTAACAACATCATCCACATGTTATAAAGAATGCACTAAAGTAAATGACTTGTTAGCTTGTAAAGAAATTCGAGAAGATTTTACTAAAATAGGTAAGCTAAAACCTGCGACAGCCTGGAACTATGCAAGTTTAAATGCCATCCTTCCATGTCGGACCTAGATGTAAATCAGAGTGCTGACAGGCTAGACAATGGAGAAAGCTAAATTTTCGATTTAGCTGCACGAAATCTAGTGTGGATAGCTCAAACTAATCAATACAAGCCAATCAAAATTTGGGCAATTGGACAAGAGTGGCCAAAACCTGAAAATTATATCAGCAACAAGTGGTGAGAATAGCAAGGGGATAAAACATATCTGCCCTGGTCTTCAATCTATTGTTACAAATGCATCCATATCAGTCCATGATAATATCAGTAGGAATGACTAGCACATAGCTCTGAGTAACTGAGAAAAAGTCCTGTTTTTACATAGAGGACGTCCTCTATTTTGCTTTATGGAACTGCTGCTATGTTATACGTGATAGACTCAGAACAGACCCAGAAAGTCAAAATTGAGCATCCATGAGCCTTCAGCAGGGGTAGATTTGTATTCAACGATAATGTGCAATCTCACTGCCTGCCCTTTCCCATCAAGTCAGTGTTCAGTTAATGGTCCGGAATGGCATGCCAGGAGCAGCACCAGGTTTCCCTAAAACTGGTGAAGCTACAATAAAGGACTATGCCAATGCTGAACAGCAGAAGTAGCGCTAAAACAATGTTGAAAGTTGCCCAAATAATCCAGTCTACAAAATGCAAGGAAAATCCAACCCAGCCAATTACTGCTTCACTGGTCTACTTACAATCGTCAGAAAACTGATAGAAAGGATCTTTTACAATGCTAGTAGGTTATGCACATTCAAATATACAGACCCGTTACCAACGCTTATCTTGGGTTCTGCCCAGTTGATGCAGATCTAATTACAGCCATAGTCATATAGTCATGAAGCATGGAAACATACCCTTTGGTCTAACTAGTCCACACGAACCATGATCCCAAACTAAATTAGTGCCACATGTGCCTGTATTTGGTCGATACCCCTCTAAGCATTTCCTATTCATGTACCTGTCCAAATGTCTTTTAAATATTGTAACTGTACCTGCATTCACCATTTTCTGTGCAGTTCATTCCACATATGAACCACTGTGTAAGAAAAAGTTGCCTCATATGTCCTTTTAAATCTTTTCCCTCTCGCCTTAAAAATTTGCTCCCTAGTTTTGAACTCCTCCACCTTAGGGAAGAGACCCTTATCATTCAACTTATCTATGCCTCTCATGATTCTATAAATCTCTATAAAGGTCACCCCTCAACCTCCTATGTTCCAGTGAAAAAAAGTCCCTGCCTATTTTTATAACTCAAACCCTCCATTCCAGGCAACATTCTGGCAAATCTTTGCGAACCCTCCCCAATTTAATAATATCCTTCCCATAACAGGGTGATCAGAACTGCACATAGTACTCCAAAAGAGACCTCACCAATGTCCTAGGCAAAAGTGAGGACTGCGATACTGGAGGTCAGAGTCTAGATTCGAGTGGTGCTGGAAAAGCACAGCAGGTCAGACAGCATCCAAGGAACAGGAAAATCAATGTTTCGGGCAAAAGCACTTCATCAAGAATGAAGGCAGGGAACCTCTCGGGTGGAGAGAGAAATGGGAGGGGGTGGGGCTGGGGAGAAGGTAGCCAAGAGTACAATAGGTGGATGGAGGTGGGGATGAAGGTGATAGGTCAGACAGGAGGGTGGAACAGATAGGTGGGAAGGAAGATTGGCAGGTAGGACAGGTCATGGGGACAATGCTGAGCTGAAACTACCAGTTTCCTTATTTCCCCATCCCCCATCTTACCCCAGTTGCAACCTTCCAGCTCAGCACCATCCCCATGACCTGTCCTACCTGCCAATCTTCCTTCCCACCTATCCGTTCCACCCTCCTGTCTGACCTATCACCTTCATCCCCACCTCCATCCACCTATTGCCCCCCCTCCCAATTATCTCTCCACCCCAGAGGCTCCCTGCCTTCATTCCTGATGAAGTGCTTTTGCCCGAAACATCGATTTTCCTGCTCCTTGGATGCTGCCTGACCTGCTGTGCTTTTCCAGAACCACTCTGATCTAGACTCACCAATGGTCTGTACAACCTTAACTTGACATCCCAACTCCTTTACTCAAAGGTCTGAGCAATGAAGGCAAGCATGCTAAACACCTTCTTAACCATCCTGTCTACCTGTGACATTAGAGCCAAATTCCAAGAATGACAGTCTTCAACATCAAAACAGATTTTGACCAAGTACGGCATCAAGAAGCTTCAGAAAAATGCATGTCAAATGGGATTATGGGGGGGAAACATCCCTCTGGCTGCAGTCATATGTCAATTGGTTGGTTGTGCTTCCTCGAAGTCAGTTATCTCAGCCCAGTTTATCACTGCAGAAGTTCCTCAGGGTGGTGTCAGAGGCCCTAGAGTGCCTTCAACAGCTTCAGTTACCTTCCCTCCATTATAATATCTGACTCCTCAAGTACAGAAGCAGCCTGTGCCCCCACATGCAACAAGATCTGGACAACAGTCCGGCTTGAGCTGATCAGTGGCAAACAACCTTTGCACAGTACAAGCGCCAGGCAGCAACCATTTCCAACATGAGGGAGTCTAACCATCATCCCTGACATCAGTCAGCTTTGCATGGTCAGAAAGGAGAGATCCCATCCACAGTGACACACAGCTCAAGTAAGTATGTATACTAATTTGACTGTTTATGATAGGTTACTTCCAGTTTGAAGGTAAACAGGGGATATATTTACAGTTTGAGTGAGTACATAAGTCAGGGAATTTGGAGGCAATATTGGACATCAATACAGGGGAGAAGAGGTGCTTTTTGCTTGCGTTTTTATCTCATTAGTTTGCAAGGCTTTTATTTAACAGGATAAATTGAACTCCAGGACTAGGGGCACAGCACAAGAGTAACATCACAGATAAACCATAACTTTATTGGTTGATAATAACTACTAATTAGACTGTCTATAATAGGTTACTTTCAGTTTGAAGGTAAACAGGGGATTTATTTACAGGCTGCGAACTAAAATACCAGTGCAAATTTCTTTAAAATCAAATTAAGAATTAATTAATTAAAACAGACATGCAGGGCCAGATGATGTGTTGTAACTACACGCTGTGGGAGCTGTTAGACCTCACTGTGGCTCATAGCAACCACATCTGTACTAAGTGTTGCTTTAGGAATTCCAGCTCCAAGTTGATGAGCTGGAGTCTGAATTCCAAACAGGGAAGTGGAGAGTTACCTGGATGCTGTGTTTCAGGAGGCAGTCACACCTCTTAGATTAAATACCTCAAATGCATTCAGGGACAGGAGGGTGTGACTATGCAAGAGGCAGGTAGAGGGATCCAAGAGGTAATGCTGAAGGATCCTCCATCTTTAAGCTTGTCTAACAGGTTAGTAATTCTTGCTCCCTGTCCGGATAAGAGTGGGGCTATAGGATGAATGAGGAAACTGACCACAGCACTATGGTACAGAGAACAATTCAAGAGGGCACAGAAAAAAAAAGTAGTTGTAATTGGTGGGAGTAAAATCAGGGAAATTGAGAATGTCCTCTTTAGCCAGGATTGAGATTCCCGAAGGCTGTGCTGTCTGCCTGGTGCGCAGCTTCAGGATACCTCATATGGGCTGCAGAGGAACTTGGAATGAGAGGAGAAAGACCCAGTTGTCAGGATGAAGGGCTTAGAAGTGTGAGGGAAAGCTCTTATTGAAATGTGCAGAATACTGAGAGACCTGGATGGAATGGACATGGAGAAGATGTTTCCACTAATAGGACAGACTAGGACCCAAGAGCACAGCCTCAGCATTAAGAGATGAACTGAGGGGATGAGCAGGAATCTTTTCAGACAGATGGTGGTAAATCTGTGGAACCCATTGCCATTGAAGACCATAAAGGCCATGTCATTGAGTATATTTAAGACAGAATTAGATGGATTCTTGATTAGTAAGGGAATCAAGTGTTACAGAGAGAAGGCAGGAGAATGGGGTTGAGAAACATATCAGCCATGATTGAATTGCACAGCTGACTCAATGGGCTGATGGGCCAAATTCTGCTCTTATATCTGCTGGTCTTAAATAACATTACCATCACTGAATTCTCCCACTATTAACATTTGGTAGGTTACCAATACTCAGCAATTTAACTACTAAAGGTACAAGAGGAGGGGAGAGCCTGTGAACCTGCTGACTCTTTAAATTCTGACCACAATTTATAAATCAAAGGTCAGGTGTATGGTGTGATGGAATATTCTCCACTTGCCTGGTGTGAATGCAGCTCCACCAACGCAAAAGGGTTGACAACATCCAAGCCAACATAACATATACAACTGTAGCAATTCCCCAACCTTCTTTCAATAGTTCCTTTCAAAGCCTCTACAATCTTGGAGGAATAGGGTAATAGACAAATGAGAACCCCATGATGTACAAGATATGGTCCAAACCATACATAATCCCATTTTTGGGAATATATTACAGCTTCTTCGTAATTTGGAGATGCCGGTGTTGGACTGGGGTGTACAAAGTTAAAAATCACACAACACCAGGTTCATAGTCCAACAGGTTTAATTGGAAGCATTAGCTTTCAGAGCGTTGCTCCTTCATCCGGTGGTTGATAAAGGAGCAGTACTCTGATAGCTTGTGCTTCCAATTAAACCTGTTGGACTATACCCTGGTGTTGTGTGATTTTTAGCTTCTTCATAGTCACTGGTTCAAAACCTGGCAAATCCCTTCCTAACAGGAATATACCTAGAACAAAGACTGCAGCGCTTCAAGAAGCCTTAAACACTCTTTAAACTCCCACAACTGACAAGAAGTACATATCACTGTAAAGGCCACTTTTGCTCCATCACAATCTACAGACCCAGAAAATAACACCGTCTTATTCCTCTA
>NC_057715.1:63793633-63794728 GCF_004010195.1 Chiloscyllium plagiosum | reverse complement strand
AATGGCCTTTACAGTGATATGTACGTCTTGTCAGATGTGGGAATTTAAAGAGAGTTTAAGGGTTACTGCGGATTATATCTGCCATAAATGCTGTTGGATGCGAATCTTATCAAACCGAATGGATCGGTTGGAGAGACAGTTAAAAGCGATGAGGAATTTGCAGCAGCAACAGTATGTGATGGATAGCAGTTATAGGAAGGGGGGGAAAACTCTCAGATACAGTCACATAGATGGGTTAACTCCAGGAAAAGTAGGAGAGGTAGGCAGGTAGTGCAGGAGTCTTTTGTGGATATACCCATTTCTAGCAGGTGTCTGTTTTGGAAAATGTAGGAGGTGATGGATTCTCAGGGGAACGTAGCACGAACAGCCAAGTTTCTGGTATTGAGACTGGCTCTAATGCAACGAGGGGTACGTTGGCTTCCAAGAGATCAATTGTGTTAGGGGATTCTGTAGTCAGAGGTACAGACAGATGTTTCTGTGGCCAGCAGAGAAAAAACAGAATCGTGTGTTGTTTCCCTGGTGCCAGGATAAAGGATGTCTCAGAGAGGGTGCAGAATGTTCTCACGGGGGAGAGGGGCCAGCATTGGACCATTGCCCACATTGGAACCAACAACATAGGAAGGGAAAAGGTTGAGATTCTGAAGGGAGATTACAGAGAGTTAAGCAGAAATTTAAAAAGGAGGTCCTCAAGGGTAGTAATATCTGGATTCTGGTATCCAAGCCAACATACCATATACAACTGCAGCAATTCCCCAATCTTCTACGAGCTAGTGAGGGCAGAAATAGGAGGATAGAGCAGATGAATGCATGGCTGAGGAGCTGGTGTATGGGAGAAGGATTCATGTTTTTTGGATCATTGGAATCTCTTTTGGGGTAGAAGTGACCTGTACAAGAAGGACAGATTGTACCTAAATTGGAAGGGGACTAATATACTGGCAGGGAAATTTGCTAGAACTGCTTGGGAGGATTTAAACTAGTAAGGTGGAGAGGGGGTGGGACCTAGGGAGATAGTGAGGAAAGACATCAATCTGAGACTGGTACAGTTGAGAACAGGAGTGAATCAAACAGTCAGGGCAGGCAGGGACAAGGTAGGAC
>NC_057715.1:63786603-63790887 GCF_004010195.1 Chiloscyllium plagiosum | reverse complement strand
TTCCCTGGGGTCTGGGAGTCCAGAACTAGAGGGCGTAGGTTTAGGGTGAGAGGGGAAAGATATAAAAGAGACCTAAGGGGCAACTTTTTCATGCAGAGGGTGGTACATATGGAATGAGCTGCCAGAGGAAGAAGTGGAGGCGGTACAATTGCAACATTTAAGAGGCATTTGGATGGGTATTTGAATAGGAAGGGTTTGGAGGGATATGGGCTGGGTGCTGGCAGGCGGGACCAGATTGGGTTGGGATATCTGGTCGGCATGGATGGGTTGGACCGAAGGGTCTGTTTCCATGCTGTACATCTTTATGACTCTCTGACTCTAAGCCAGCTTCTCATCATTTTCTTAACAGCAATTGGAGATGGACAACCTTCTATGATTTAAATGGAGAAAAACTGTGCATCAATCTCAAAAATCCAGCATACAGGTTCATCACAAGGAAGGCAAATGGAATGTTGGCATTATTTCAAAAGGGTATAGAAATAGGATAGTTTTGCTAAAAATACACAAGACACTGGTCAGACAGCTGGAATACTGAACAGTTTTGGGCCTCTTATCTAAGGAGAGATATACTGGCTTTGGAAACTGTCCAGAGAAGGCTCACTGGCTGATAACCCTGTACCATGTATGATGGAACCATCTTATGAGAAGGGGTTGAGTAGGTTGGGCTTATACTCTTTGGAGATAATAATAATGAGAGGAGACCTACTGAAACATATAAAGTTGTAAGGGGAATTGATAGTAGAGGAGTGTGGGAGAGTCCAAGACCAGAGTGCATTATCTCAGAATAAAGGGCCACCCTGTTAAGACAGAGATGAGGAGAAATGTTTTATCTCAGAGGAGGGTGAACGGGTGGAATTCTTGACCACAGAAAGCTGATGAGGCTGGTCATTAAGTTTATTCTAGACTGAGATAAAATAGAACAGTACAGCACAGTTCAGGCCCTTCGGCCCTCAATGTTTTATCCTACTCTAAGATCAAACTAACCTACATACCCTATCTGGTATGGTTGTACTATCTGATCAGGTTGACCATTTAAGGATCAAGTCAGTTAGTGGATGATCTTAGCAAAACTATCAAATGTGACACTGCACCTATAACTGTCCTCTCAGTCAGTTCAGAGTTAGAATATATTCTATGTTCAAATCTTAGAAATGACTAAAAAATTCTATTTCTCAGTGGGCTAAACTGCCAGGAAATTTACTCTTGTATTCTTTACAAGATTTAACACACAGCAATGCTACCTCGGCACACAGTCAGAACCTCATATGTACCACCTCACCAAAGCTCCCTTTGAAATTTTATTTTTGAATGTCACATCTTTGAATATTTTTGTACAGTTGCTATACATTAAGCTGGATCAAGGCCCGCATGGAATACTCCGGGCTGCTGTGTGATTGTGTGCAACCTATCAGGACACAATACTATTGGTCCAAAATTTGATTTCATGTGCATATGTTCTTTCAGGAATAATGGCCCAAAAAAAGAGAAGTTAACAGCACCAAATACCAATATGCAGCTCAGATCATGCTCCACAAGGACAAGAGTTCCATTTAACGTGACAACAGTGACAAGGGCATGACAACCATTTAGGAGAAAGAGAGGACTGCAGATGCTGGAGATCAGAGTCGATAAACTATGGCGCTGGAAAAGCACAGCCAATCAGGCAGCATCTGAGGAGCAGGAGAATTGACGCTTTGGGCATAAGACCTTCCAATTCTCCTGCTCCTCGGATGCTGCCCGAACGACTGTGCTTTTCCAGTGCTGCACTTTTCAACCATGACAACCATTTGCAAACAATCCAAAAGAGGGCGGCACGGTGGCTCAGTGGTTAGCACTGCTGCCTCACAGTACTGGGGACCCAGGTTCGATTCCAGCCTCAGGCGACTGTCTGTGGAGTTTGCACATTCTCCCCGTGTCTGCATGGGTATCCACTAGGTGCTCCGGTTTCCTCCCACAGTCCAAAGGTGTGCAGGTATGGTGGATTGGCCGTGCTAAATTGCCCACAGTGTCAAAGTACGTATTAGTTAGGGGCAAATGTAGAGGGAATGGGTTTGGATGGGATACTCTTCAGAGGTGTGGACTTGTTGGGCCGAAGGGCCTGTTTCCACACTGTAGGGATTTTATTCTACATTTGATACAAGTAGCGTAGTGGATTTTTAATCAGCAAAGGTTTATGGAAAAAAAAAAATCAGGAGAAGTGGAGTTGAGGATTGTCAGTCAGTTGCAATCTCAGTGAGTGGCAGAGCACACTTGACTGAATAGCCACCTGCTGTTCCTACTTCATATGGTCTAGCCTTGGCAGCAACACATGAACGAGTAACAAATTAAACTTCTTCACCTACCGATCGGTTTCTGGTGCTGAATGAGCTCTTCCTCTGCTGCCTGATTTGCATCCTCTTTGGGAGGGAGGATGCCTTTTTTCCGTAAAATGTCATTCCATTCAGTATCTGCATTTGGATCCTTAAGTAATAGAAAGAAAACCAGTATAAGAGTTTAGGCCACACTTGCACATCCTACACTCATCACAACAACAGTCTTACTCACTGCAGGTGATGAATACTTCCTATACCCCACACTGTGGTAGGTTTAAAACCTTTTCTGGTTGCCTATAATGCACCGAAGAAGAGGTTGCCTCTGCACACTTTCTACCTGAAGGAAAAAGTACTCAACACTCCCAGAAGGGCTAGAATCAAGATGATGGAAGTTACTGGCACTGCTTGAAAAGATGCAGCACAGAACCTTTTCATATTGTATGCTCCTTTCCATTCTTACTTCTATCTTACCTTCCTCAATCAATGGCAAACTGCAGATACCTACTGTCACCCTTTCTTTCTTCAATGTTTGTTACTTTACATTCAGGTGCTGAACAAGATGTAAAGCCTATTGCTCACTTATACTGCTTCATTCGATTCAGAGAAAAGGATGTAATTCTATCTCCTGGTGTCAAGAAAGTCTCTTTGGCTGGTGAGATATGAAGATGGACAGCAAACTGGAAGAGTACACAGAATTTTCAACCCACAAACAGACTAGAGTTTGTGTATCAATTATTCTTGCTGCCACTCCACTTCATTTAGCACATAATTCCTTTCTCCACCTTCCTCTTAAAATCATCTACACTATATTTGCTTCCAAGCTGTAGCACATTGCACATTTTCACCACTCTAGGTAACAGTGTTTGAGAACTCCATTTTAAATACATTAATAAATTAACAAGGTGTTTCATACCAAATGCTAACAAAGCGGGTTTGATTCCTGCTCCAGGAGCTTGCCTCCTCACCCTGCCCCTGAGAATGTAAGGCAACAGCAAAGCACCACAGACAAGAACTGCCAAGAAAACAGCTCAAAGTGGACAGCTAACAACAAGTGAATGACTTGCCTTCAAACATAATGCACAGAACATGACACAATTTTGTATCTATTGACCCCTAGCTTTAGCTCCCCCAAAGTGAAACCTGTCAAATCCCTTCATAATTTTACAGGCTACTATTAGGTCACTCCATAGGCATCTCTTTCCTCCAGAAGAGTCACAAAGTCATCCAGAATGGACCCTTCAGTCCAACCTATCCACACCGATCATGGTTCCCAAACCAAACTAGTGCCATTTACCTGTGTTTGGCCCATATCCCTCTAAATCTTTCCTACTCATGTGCCTGTCTTTTAAATGTTGTAACTATACCTGCATCTACCACTTCCTCTGGCAGGTAATTCCACATATGAACCAGCCTCTGTGTGAAAAATGTTCCCCCTCAGGTCCCTTTTAGAGCTTTCCCTTTCATCTTTAAATTATGACCTCTAGTTTTGAACTCCCCTAGCCTGGGGAAAAGATCTTGGCTGTTAATCTTATCTATGTCCCTCATGTTTTTATAAATCTCTATAATAGGTCATTCCTCAGTCTCCTAAGCTCCAGGAAAAAAGCCTCAGCCAAATCAGCCTTTCCCTATAAGTGTCTTGGAAACAGCCTTGCAAATCTTTTCTGCACCCTTTCCAGCTGAGTAACATCCTTCCTATAGTGTAGTGACCAGAATTGTGTGCAGTACATCCGATGAACACAGCTTTTAATTAACTGAGCTGAAAATGTGTTGCTGGAAAAGCGCAGCAGGTCAGGCAGCATCCAAGGAACAGGAGAATCGACGTTTCGGGCATAAGCCCTTCTTCAGGAATGAGGAAAGTGTGTCCAGCAGGCTAAGATAAAAGGTAGGGAGGAGGGAGTTGGGGGAGGGGCGTTGGAAATGCGATAGGTGGAAGGAGGTCAAGGTGAGGGTGATAGGCCGGAGGGGGGTGGGG
>NC_057715.1:63779344-63783902 GCF_004010195.1 Chiloscyllium plagiosum | reverse complement strand
TGGAAATGCGCAGCAGGTCAGGCAGCATCCAAGGAGCAGGAGAATCGACGTTTCGGGCATGAGCCCTTCTTCAGGAATGAGGAAAGTGTGTCCAGCAGGCTAAGATAAAAGGTAGGGAGGAGGGACTTGGGGGAGGGGCTTTGGAAATGCGATAGGTGGAGGGAGGTCAAGGTGAGGGTGATAGGCCGGAGTGGGGTGGGGACGGAAAGGTCAGGAAGAAGATTGCAGGTTAGGAAGGCGGTGCTGAGTTCGAGGGATTTGACTGAGACAAGGTGGGGGGAGAGGAAATGAGGAAACTGGAGAACTCAGATTTCTCCTTCCACCTATCGCATTTCCAAAGCCCCTCCCCCAAGTCCCTCCTCCCTACCTTTTATCTTAGCCTGCTGGACACACTTTCCTCATTCCTGAAGAAGGGCTTATGCCCGAAACGTCGATTCTCCTGTTCCTTGGATGCTGCCTGACCTGCTGCGCTTTTCCAGCAACACATTTTCAGCTCTGATCTCCAGCATCTGCAGCCCTTACTTTCTCCTCGAAGATTTTAATTAACTGAAACCTGCAAACCATTCTAAAAATATGAAAGACTTAACAGTAATCTCGATTTGTTCAATATATCAAATCAGTTGCATGACACTGATCTTTTGCTATAAATTCTGCGTCTTATGATCCTGCTCCACAGCTACCTGAAGGAGTAGCGCTCCGAAAGCTAGCACTTCCAAATGAACCTGTTGGACTATAACTTCGTGTTGTAAGATTTTTAACTTGAAAATAAAACACACATAACAGTCCACAACTTTGAATTATAGGGTGAGCCAAAGTACTGTGATTTTCCATGCCCTGTTGCTGCAGAAATGAAAGGAAGTAAGGGACAGAATTGATTTTTTTTCCAAACAAGCGGCAAAACAATTAGATAGCTGCAGAATTATTTAAAGGGACTGTGCAAATTAGAGTAGCAACCCTGCCATCAATGTTGGAGAAACAGTTAAGCTGTAATGCTGCTGAGATCACAGAGGAATTTGTACAGTTAGATTTCATACTTTGAACCACATGTTAATGTTGCTCATGAATGGTATTAATTCAACATCAGAGCCCAAGAGGATAGTGAGACGATCGAGCTGTATGTGACCACATTAATACACCTAGGTGGATCTTGAGAATTTTGCTAACTGAAGGATGATCTCATTCGAGATAGGATTGCTGTAGGCATAAGAGATCCTGCAGTGAGAGCACATCTGCTGACAGAGGAGAAAATTACTACCGAGAAAGTAATCAACATATGCAGAAGCTTTGAGATGATGAATTGTTTGTTAAAGCTGTGCTAATAAGAGAAAAGGTGAAGCTTTGCATTGTGCTCAGAGGCACTCCAGGCTGAATCAGAACAACATATAAAAAAAGAGCAAATACTGTAGAGGCACTAGAAAGATCAAGGTATCGGATGTTGCAGAAAACATCACATAAAAGAAAAAGGAAGCATGTCCAGCATGGGGAAGCAGAGCTCTACCTTCAAGCAGCTGAATCACTATTTGCAAATGTTTCATTACAAAGAAGTAAAACAAGCTACCAAGATGTCTGCCAGAGAGATGTTAGCCCAATGATTCTGATAAATCGTGTTTCGTCCATGCAAACCATCAAGGAAGAAGGGAATCTAGGGAAGAAGGAATCAAGGAATCTAGGGAAGAAGTCAAGGGAATTGTTCTGCTGACCAAATATGAGCAATAAGATTAAGGGCAATATCAGCAAATGTAGTGTTTGTACAAAATGTCAAGCTTAGCAAGATAAAGAGCCACTCATAACACATGATATTTCAGGCAGACCATAGGTGAAACTGGGAGTAGATCTCTTTACTTTCACATGAGCTGATTATGTTGCTGACTAGATCAGAGTAGTGCTGGAAAGATCAGCAGGTCAAGCATCACTGTGGAGCAGGAAAAATTTTTTTAAAATCTATATTTCGGGCAAAAGCTCTTCCTGATAATCTCCAGCATCTGCAGTACCCATTTTCGCTTATGTTGTTGACTACTTTCTGACTACTGGGAGCTGGGGCTGTCAATGTCAAGGACTACCACTGGGATTACAGAATGCCTGAAAATGCATTTCATACACAGTGCCATTCCAAACATTGGGAGGAGTGACAATGGATCTCAATTCATGAGTGAAAGCTTCAAGCACTCCATAATGGATTTGGAAATTCAATACCATATATCATCACCATTTTATCCCCAGTCAAATGGGAAGGGTGAGGCAGCAATGAAAAACTGCCAAAAGGAGCATAGGGAAAAATCAAGCAAATCCAGCAGACATGTACAGGGCAATCCTTAAATGGAGTAGGACACCTACTAAATGAATGGCAAGTAGTTCAGTCCAGCAGCAAAAACAACATCAACAAGGCCAGAAACAGTAACAGATGCAAGTGAAAAAATCAAGGTGAGACAAAAGAAAGCCAAATTTCCCTTTGATTCAAACTATTAAGTTGTTGCTCGAACTGAGCACTGAACAGCCAGTCAGAGTTTGCAGAATAATGTGAGCCTTACTATGAATTCGATCATACTTGGTGAACGTGAAACAGCAGATATAACATCAGTCTCAGATAACTATGCACAACCACTAAACTGTTCCTTTACCGCAAACAACAGATCAAGAGGAGACCTGATCACCTGCACAGGCTAAAGGATGATTCAGTGCTAGAGATGCACTGTTCCCCAACAAACAAAATACTCACCATGGGAGCAACACTCCTCATCCACTAAGACCAAGCTGATACCAGAGGTACAAGCAATGACAATATATACAAAAACCACTAGGATACCTGCATGCTTTAAGACCATTAGATATAGGAACAGAATTAGGCCAATCAAGTCTGCTCCACCTTTCAATTGTGGCTAATATGGACGTGAGAAACAATCTCCTGCCTTTTCCGTTTAACATTTGATTCCTTTACTAATTAAGAACCTATTGTTCTCTGTCTTCAATAAATCCAATGACTTGGCCTCCACAGCACTCTTCACTCTGAGGCTGTGCTCTCGGGTCCTCGTCTCTCCTCCAGTGGAAACTATGTCTACTGTATCCAGGCCACCCGGTATTCTATAAGTTTCCATCACATTTCCTCACCCCATCCTTAGCATAGTCCCAGAGTCCTCAACGACTCCTTATATGATATGCTTTCGTCCCTGAGATCATTCTTCTAAACCTCCATTGGACTCCATCAACATTACCACACCCTTTCTTAAATAGGGTGCTCAAAGCTGCTCACAATATTTCAAACGTAGTCTGAAATATTATACAGCTTCAACAGCCCATCTCTGCTTTTGTATTCTAGCCCTCTTGAAATGAATGTTAACATTGCATTTGCCTTCCTAACTGCCAACTGAATCTACATGTTAACCTTAGGAGTCCCAGTTCAGGATTCTCATAAGTCCCTTTGTGCATCAGATTTCCAAAGCCTTTCCCCATTTAGAAAATAGTGTTCATGTCTATTCCTCTGACCAAAGTTCATGACCTCACACGTTTCCACATTGTATTCCATCTGTCCATTTTGCCCACTTTCCTATCCTGTTCAAGTCCTACTGCAGTCTCCCCACTTCCTCAACGCTACCTGTCCCACTACCTATCCTTAGGTCATCTGCAAACTTAGCAACAATGACCTCAGTTCTTTCATCCAGATCATTAATGTATAACGTGAACAGTTGTGGTCCCAACATGGACCCCTGTGGAACTCTAATCATTGACTGCCAGCCTGTTTCCTTTATTACAGAGGAGGAAGTGCTGGATGTCTTGAAACGGTTAAAAGTGGATAAATCCCCAAGACCTGATTAGGTGTACCCGAGAGCTCTGTGGGAAGCTAGAGAAGTGATTGCTGGGCCTCTTGCTGAGATATTTGTATCATCAATAGTCACAGGTGAGGTGCCGGGAGACTGGTGGTAGGCAAACGTGGTGCCACTGTTTAAGAAGGGCGGTAGAGACAAGCCAGGGAACTATAGACCAGTGAGCTTGACCTCGGTGGTGGGCAAGTTGTTGGAGGGAATCCTGAGGGACAGGATGTACATGTATTTGGAAAGGCAAGGACTGATTTGGGATAGTCAGCATGGCTTTGTGCGTGGAAACCCATGTCTCACAAACTTGATTGAGTTTTTTGAAGAAGTAACAAAGAAGATTGATGAGGGCAGAGCAGTAGATGTAATCTATATGGACTTCAGTAAGGCGTTCAACAAGGTTCCCCTTGGGAGACTGACTAGCAAGGTTAGATCTCATGGAATATAGGGAGAACTAGCCATTTGGATACAGAACTGGCTCAAAGGTAGAAGACAGAGGGTGGTGGTGGAGGGGTGTTTTTCAGACTGGAGGCCTGTGAACAGTGGAGTGCCACAAGGATTGGTGCTGGGCCCTCTACTTTTTGTCATTTACTTAAATGATTTGGATGCGAGCATAAGAGATACAGTTAGTAAGTTTGCAGATGACACCAAAATTGGAGGTGTAGTAGACAGTGACGAGAAGTGGCAGATGGAGTTTAATTCAGATAAATGTGAGGTGCTGCATTTTGGGAAAGCAAATCTTAGCAGGACTT
>NC_057715.1:63774998-63778973 GCF_004010195.1 Chiloscyllium plagiosum | reverse complement strand
TGGAATGAGCTGCCAGAGGAAGTGGTGGAGGCTGGTACAATTGCAACATTTAAGAGGCATTTGGATGGGTATATGAATAGGAAGGGTTTGAAGGGATATGGGCCGGGCGCTGGCAGGTGGGACTAGATTGGGTTGGGATATCTGGTCGGCATGGACAGGTTGGACCGAAGAGTTTGTTTCCATGCTGTACATATCTATGACTCTAACTCTCTACCTTCTGTCAGCCAGCCAATCCTTTATCCAATCCAGTGCCTTGCCATCATCTTATTTAGCAACCTCATGTGTGATACCTTGTCAAAGGCCTTCTGGAAATCCAAACAGAACACATTCACTGGCTCTGTTTTGTCTAGCTTGCTCATTACCTCCTCAAAAGAATTCTAAAAGATTTGTCAGACATGACCTCCCCTTGATGAAGCTATGCTGACTCAGCTCTATTCTACCAATCATTTGCAAGTACTCCGCAATCTCATCTTCAATAACGGACTCTAAAATTTTAACAACGACCGAGGTTAGGCTGACCGGTCTATAATTGCTTGTCCTCTGTCTCCCTCCCTTCTTAAACAAGGATGTTACATTAGCTAATCTCCAATCCTTTGGGATCTTCCCTGATTCCAGTGATTCCTGTAGGATCACCATCAATGTCTGCACAATCTCCTCAGCTATCTCCTTTACAACTCTGGGGTGTAGTCTATCTGGTCTGGATAATTTATCCACCTTCAGACCTTTCAACTTCCCAGCATATTCTCCTTAGTGATGGTTACTACAATCATCTCTTTAAGTTCTAACATCTTACTGATGTCTTCTACCATGAAGACTGATGAAAAATACATATTCAGTTCCTCTGCCATTTCTCTGTTCACCCATTACTACTTCTCCAGCTTCATTTGTCAGCAGCCCAATACCCACTCTCTTACCTTTTAGAGAACTAAAAAAACTCTTGCAGTTGTCTTTTATATTATTTTCTAGTTCAACATTATACTTCATCTTCCCCCCCCCCGCTTAGTATTCTTTAGTTTTCCTCTGCTGTTTCTAAAGGCTTCCTAACCCTCTAGCTTCCCAGTAATCTTCACTACATTGTATTCTTTTCCTTTTACTTCTATCATTTCCTTGACTTCCCTTGTCAGCCATGGTTGTCTCATCCCCTCTTAGACTGTTTCTTCTTTCATGCAATGAATTTCTGCTGTGTCTCCCAAATTACTCCAGAAACTCCTGCCATTGCCATTTCACCATCTTCCCTGCTAGGCTCCCCTTCCAATCAACTCTGGCCAGCTCTTCCCTCATGCCTTTGTAGTTCCCTTTACGGAATTGTAATATTGTTACACCGGATTCCAGGTTCTCCCTGAGACTGCAGGGTGAATTTATCATATTACGGTCACTGCCCCCTTCATCTTAAGCTCCCTTATCACAACACATCACTAAATTCAGAATTGCCTGTTCCCTAGTGGGCTCTACCAAAGCTGCTCCAAAACCTCTCATACACATTCCACAAATTCTTTTTCTTGAGATCTATTACCAACCTGAATTTCCAAGTCCACCTGCATATTGAAGCTCCCCCATGATTATTGTAATTGTGCCTTTCTCACATGCATTGAGAGTGTGGTGATGGAAAAGCACAGCAGGTCAGGCAGCATCTAAGAAGCAGGAGAATCGACATTTCAAATATAAGCCCTTCATCAGGAATCATCAATTCTCCTATTCCTCGGATGCTGCCTGACCTGCTGTGCTTTTCCAGCAACACACACTCAACTCTGATCTCCAGCTTCTGCAGCCCTTACTTTCTCCTTTCTTACATCCCTTTTGTAACTCCCAATTTATTTTCTGCCTCACAGCCTGACTACTGCTCAAAGACCTGTACATAACTCCACTCAGATTATACAATACCCATGCAGAGAGTAGCACAGCCCAGACTATAGGGCTGCTCGTTCATGTTCGTGTATGTGTGTGTGTGCGTGTGCGTGAGAGTGTGAGTGTGTGTGTGAGAGAGAAAAAAAACTGAGAAGAAACTACTTGTCCCAAAGGGTTGTGAATCTGTGGAATTTGCTGCCCCAAAATGCAGTAGATCCTGGGGCAACGAATAAGTTTAAGGAGGAGTTAGATTTTTAATTGGTAATGGGCTGAAGGGTAATGGGGAAGAAGGCAGGAAAATGGGGATGAGGAGCATATCAGCCATGAGGACTCAATGGGCCAAATGGCTGAATTCTGCTCCCATGTCTTATGAGCTTATGAACCTGAGGGTCACCACACTTCAGGCAAGGGAAGAGTTTGAGGGGGAGGGTCCTTCAGAGTGGGGGATTTGAACTTATACTCTTCATCACAAGCCAGCCAGCCATCCAGCCAACTGAACTAACTGACTCCCTGCATAGCTTACAGCAGCAAATAGTCATAGAAATGTACAGCATGGAAACAGGCCCTTCAGTCCAACTCATCTATCCCAACCCAATCTAGTCCCACCTGCCTGCACCTATGATTGTTTATTTCAGAAACAAAAATGTATGCATTATGTTGAGTTAATGGTCTAGATGGTTTGCCATAGTCATACAACCACTGCCTCTCCTGCAATACTTGGTGTGCAGTCTTTGACCTATTGAACCCAAGTTGCGACACCAATGCACCAAGCAGGAAGGAACGCCGAAAATGTATTGGATAAAACAGGGCTTGGATCCCTCATTTACCCCGTCGAGTGATCCTTATGTGCTGTTAATCATGAAAATAAGTGAAGCAGTTTCCGGGTATACACACATATATAACGTTAAGGTTTCGTTGATCGCTTCAAAGCACATACAGTTTGATAAGACTGGTGAACTCAGATCGTGCTTTTATGTAAAACAGTTTTACAGCTCTCACTGTGGTAGGCCAAGCAAGACGACAAAGTTTCTCGTGGGTCAATGGAAATCTGTTTAATAGTGGCCTGCAATGCTAACGATTTCAGATTTAGCTCCTGGTCAACCTGCATACGTATGAAAATAAGACATGCTTTTGCTCAGTTCCACCCTAGAAAGGCGTCTCTTCCGCTTATAAGAACATCAAGGAGCAGAGTTGCTGACCTGCATGCTGCCGCCTCGCTGCTTAGACCGGCCCTGGTCTTTAAACACTCGCTAAATGTCCCGGAGCAGACGCTCCCGCTGCAGCTTCACCCCCAATAACACGGAGACAGACAGGATTTCTCTCCGATTATACTTCACTCGCTGAAGATTGAAGGCTGCTGCTGGTCCAGGGGATTTCTTTTTAGAACGCACTAATTTCCGGTTTCTTATGCTGCCGTTTATGGAAAGGCAGTGACACTATTTCCATATGAGGATGTAGCGAGCCAGTGACTCACTGCTGTGCTCCTGTTGCTTCCCCTCCGTTCAATTACTGAAGTATGGAGATTTCAGAATGTGTAAATGACATGCAGTGTCTATGTAACAAACAGTTTTACAAACTTTTGATATTGGAAATCTGAAATGTTTTTAAAAAGTGATTATTCCTTTTTTTGTTGCTCTCGATAAGATGCATTCACTGACCGTCACTCTGTTCCTAATACAGTATCTTACTTCGTGAGACAACCGTTTAAGTGTTGGACGTAAATCGATGATGTATCCTTAATGTGAATGTAACATCCTGTCATGTTCTGCGTATTTTATGCAGAAGTTGGATGTAGGAAAATTGATAAATTATTCGAATAAATGTAATGTTGCAATTTTTATACGATTGGTGTGTGCTGTGTCTAACAATATCACGCTGCTTTAAATGTGATAAATGTTGGAAGGGGGAAAAAATAGGCCAATGGTAGCTTTAGACCTTTTCAGAGCAGCTTTCAACCAATTCGCTGGCCGGTCCTCATTTGGCCAATTAATGACCTGTTAAGTTCTACTTCCCACAAGCTGCAAATTTTCCTCACAGCCGGCAGATGGTCATCCGCCGACATTTCCGCCACCTCCAAAAAGACCCCACCACCAGGGAAATATTTCCCTCCGCACCCCTTTCCGCCTTCCG
>NC_057715.1:63718380-63774521 GCF_004010195.1 Chiloscyllium plagiosum | reverse complement strand
TCCCCCACTCACTTATTGTACTCTATACTACTTTCTCCCCACCCCCACCCTCCTCTAGCTTATCTCTCCACGCTTCAGGCTCTCTGTCTTTATTCCTGATGAAGGGCTTTTGCCCGAAACGTCAATTTTGCTGCTCCTCGGATGCTGCCTGAACTGCTGTGCTCTTCCAGCACCACACATCCAAAATCTGGTTTCCAGCATCTGCAGTCATTGTTTTTACTTATGCCAAATTTGAAGCTTGTCACCTTTCATTGATCGGGCTCGTGGTGGGCAAAAAGCGGAGGGTGGTCTTAGCTCCTTTAGACCCTCAGCTGTTGATCAATTCTCATCTAAATTGCCCTCCCTCTGTTTCACCTCATCAAGGAATCACTGAACCTATCATGCCTAAGACAGCTTGTTAAACAGACATCATTACCTAGTGCCAATTTGCTGTTGTTTTCCCCAGGCCCTTGCTCATTACTTTTGTCCAAATAACCATCCACCCCTTGAACGTCTCAGTTGAACCTGCCTTTGCCATTTTTCCAGGTGGCACATTCTACACCCTAACTACTCACTGAGTAGAACACAGCCTTAGTTTTCTTGCAGATCACTTTAAATCAATGCCCTCTTGTTCGCGTACCTTTTATGAGCAAAAGCAGTTTCCACTGTATTCACCCTAATCATAATTTTGAAAAGTTCTACTGGATTCCTTCTAATCCTTCTACTATCCAAGGAGAATGGTCCAAACCTCTTTTTTTTAATAGATATTTTTATTGAAAATTTAACATGTTTTTACAAAATTACAAAATAATACACACAAATACAAACATTAATATACAATTAATATTAAATAAATAATAACCAAAACCTAACAGACAAAAAGAAGAGATAAAAAAAAGAGAAAACAAAACTCAACTAACTACTAATCTAACCTATAACTAACCAGAGCATATAATAAAATATCTTACATTACTCAAGAAAAAAAAGGATAACATAGTAATTAAATAGTGAAGTACATGCTCGGAACGAATTAACATCAAATCATAATAAAATCCGTATTCATGTGGGATTCCTCTCCCAAGGGCCCCCGGACTAGCCAGAACCGCTACCACAACTAGATGAAAGCCCTTGACAAAATGCCCGAAATATCTATTTATATAATTCAGGAAGGGCTGCCATATTTTATAGAATAATTCAGTTTTTTGGTGCACCATATTTGTAAGTAAGTCAAAGGGAATACATTCCATTACCAACCAATTTGAAAGTCCTGGAGTGCCCTCAGCTACCCAGTTGACTAAGATATTTTTCCTTGCATAAAAGGAGAGAATGGAAAATAATTTCCTCCAGTGCACATCCAGAGAAGGCAAGCTCGAGAAGCCCAGGAGAAGAGATACTGGGTCTACTCTAATTTTCACTCCCAAGATTTCTGTCAAAGCATTTGCTACTCTGACCCAGTATTTGCGGATCTTATGACATAGGAGAAAGTGAGGACTGCAGATGCTGGAGATCAGAGCTTAAAAATGTGCTGCTCCGCTTTTCCAGCAACACATTTTTAGGATCTTATGGCATGTCCATAAACAGTGTGTGAGAGTGCCCACCTGTATTTTACATTTGGGACACATTGGAGATGCTCTGCCCTAAAATTTGCCAATCGTTCCGGTGCTATATGAGTCCTATGGAGTATCTTTAACTGAGGGGCTTGGGTTCTATTACAGATGGAGATTTTTCTGGCATTTTCCTATGTGTCGTCCCACATTTCTGTGGATATTTTCAACCCCAATTCCTGATCCCATGTTCTAAGCAAACGTTCCATGTCTTCCAAAACGTCGTTATGTAATAAATGGTAGGTATGCTGACCGAGGGTAAACCCATTGTCCACAACACTCTGTGTTCCCTATCTGATTTATAAAGGCTATCTAATAACGTAGGAGAAAGTGAGGACTGCAGATGCTGGAGATCAGAGCTTAAAAATGTGTTGCTGGAAAAGCGCAGCAGGTCAGGCAGCATCCAAGGAGAAGGAGAATCGTCGTTTCGGACATAAGCCCTCATTCCTGAAGAAGGGCTTATGCCCGAAACGTCAATTCTCCTTCTCTTTGGATGCTGCCTGACCTGCTGCGCTTTTCCAGCAACACATTTTTAAGTATCTAATAATGTAGTCTTCTTCTGTATGTAATCTTGAATTTGGAAGTATCGAAAGAGATCTCCATTAGGTAGTCCAAATTTCTGGTGCGGCTGTTCAAAAAACATCATGACCCCCTCATCAAACAGATCCCCTTAACAGGAGATACCCCTGGATCTCCAGGATTTAAATGTGGCGTCTGTGAGCCCAGGTTGAAAACCCCATGCCCCCACTATAGGAGTATAAGGGGAGGTTTTATGTGAATTACCCTCGTTTTGCCACATTATCTTCGAGGCTTTAATTGTGTTTAATACTATAGGGTTTTTACAATGATCCATAATGACTTTCATCTTATCTAAAAATAAGAGGTTAAAAAGAGGACACTTTGCTTGAGAAGCCTCGATGTCCAGCCAGATTGATTACGGGTCAGACGAGACCCAATCGGCTATGTAGCTTAATAGAGAACTCAGCTGATACTTCCTAAAGTCTGGAAAATCCTGCCCTCCCCTTGCTTGTGGAAGCTGTAGCTTCTTTAGCTGAATGAGGGGCCGTCTTTAATTCCAGATGAAAGAACCAAACCAACCATATAATTTGCGCAGTGCCGGCCTCAGCAACATCATGAGGAGCATTCTCATAGAGTATAAGAGATGGGGGCAAGACATTCATTTTAATTAGAGCTATTCTGCCTAGCCAAGAAATTGGAAGATCCCCCCCAACATTGAAGGTCTTGCCTTATCCTTTCCAGTAGATGCACCGAAAGGGAAAATGAGATCCATCCAACAAGTGGGACATACTAGCAAGACCACCCATCGGCATGGCCTCCGATTTTGAGAAATTAATTTTGTAACCTGAGAATGGACTAAATAAATTAATAACTTGGATCAGGCGGGGCACGGACATCAAAGGATTACTAAGAAAAAGGAGAATATCATCTGCATAAAGGGTAATTTTATGTTTACCCATGCCAACCCTTGGGGCTGTTATATTAGAGTCAGCCCATATAGCTTCCACTAGTGGCTCAATTGTTAGCGTGAATAGTAACAGTGAGAGAAGACATCCCTGATGGCAGCCCCTACTCACACTGAAGCTATCCGAGCCTAAACCATTGGTGATCACGGCTGGTTTGGGGTCATTATACAATGTTGAGACCCATTTAGCAAATACTTTTCCAACGTCAAACCTTTCCAGTGTATAGAACAGGTATGACCATTCAACCTGTCAAATGCCTTCTCTGCATCCAACGAAACTAATATTCCTGGTATTCTTTCCTGATGACAGATTTGAATCACATTCAAAACCCTTCTAATATTCTTAAATGATCTACGGCCCTTGATAAACCCCGTCTGGTCCTTTTTTATGATAAATGGCAATACCCTCTCCAGCCTCAATGCTAATGTTTTAGAAAGAATTTTAAAATCTACATTTAGCAAAGATATTGGTCTGTATGAAGAGCAATCTTCTGGGTCCTTTCCTTTTTTGAGAATGAGAGAAATATTTGCTTCTCTCAACGAAGGCGAGAGGCAGCCTTGACTATATGAGTAGTTGTACATGTCCATAAGTGGACCAGCTAATGCTCCTGTAAACTCTTTGTAGAATTTAACCTGAAATCCACCTGGACCACGTGCTTTACCGCTCTGAAGCTGCCTGATTGTGTCAAGTACTTCCTGGGTTGTTGGGGAGCATTCAGGACCGACACCTGTTCCTGGGTTAAGTCCGGAAAGGCCAGGCTTTTTAAAAAGGACGGTCCAAACCTTTTTAATTTATTCTTATAACTGAAGTTCCTCATTGAATTGAATTGAATTAGCTTTATTGTCACATACTCAAATGAGGACAGGGAAAAGTTTATAAGTCATCACTTACCACGCCACCTTAGGTCCAAAGCTACCTAGGAACAATCCTTAGTTATAGATTAGGGAAATAAAGAAAGAAAAATTACATTTCAGCTATAAACAGTATGACCATAGGTCAGACAATCAAGAAGCAAAATTAAAATGACAAATGTCACAGTCTCTCTCCAAAGTCCCTCTGCACCAGACCAGCCCATGGGGTCTCCACGCGATCTGACTGCTGGCTGCTGCCCCGAGCATAGAACATTACAATGCAGTGCAGGCTCTTCGACTCTCGATGTTGCACCAACCTGTGGCACCAATCTGAAGCCTATCGATTATACGCTATTCTATTTTCATTCATATGTTTATCCAATGACCATTTAAATGCTCTTAAATTTGGCGGATCTACTACTGTTGCAAGCTGCACGTTCCATGCCCCTACTACTCTCTGAGTAAAGAAACTACCTATGACACCTGTCCTACATCTGTCACCTCTCAACTTAAAGTTATGTTCCCTCGTGCTAGCCACCACCATCCGAGGAAAAAGGCTCTCACTATCCGCCCTATCTTAACGCTCTGATTGTCTTATATGTCTCAATTAAGTCACCTCTCAACCTTCTACTCTCAAATGAAAACAGCCTCAAGTCCCTCATCCTTTCCTCATAAGACCTTCCCTCCATACCAGGCAACATCCTAGTAAATCTCCTCTGAACCCTTTACAAAGCTTCCACATCCTTCCTAAAATGCGGTGACCAGAACTGTACACATATTCCAAGTGCGGCTGCACCAGAGTTTTGTACAGCTGCAGCATGACCTCTTGGCTCCAAAACTCAATCCCTCAACCAATAATAGTTAGCACGTCTATGCCTTCTTATCAACCCTATCAACCCGGTGGCAACCTTCAGTGATCTATGTATGTGGACACCGAGATCTCTCTGCTCATGTACTCTGCCAAGAATCTTACCATTAGCCCAGTACTCTTTATTGCTGTGCTCCTTCCAAAGTGAATCACCTCACACTTTTCTGCATTAAACTCCTTTTGCCATTTCTCAGCCCAGCTCAAAAGCTTATCTAAATCCCTCTGTAGCCTACAACATCTTTCAGCACTATCCACAATTCCACCGACCTTAGTGCCATCCACAAATTTACTAACCTATTCTTCTATTCCATAATCCAGGTCATTTACAAAAATGACTAACAGATCCTTGCAGTACACCACTAGTATCTGAACTCCAGGATGAACATTTCCGATTAACCACCACCCTCTGTCTTCTTTTAGCTAGCCAATTTCTGATCCAAACTGCTAAATCACCCTTAATCCCATGCCTCCATATTTTGTGCAGTAACCTACTGTGGGGTACCTTATCAAACGCCTTACTGAAATCCATATACACCACATCAACTGCTTTACCGTCATCACCTGCTTGATGACCTTCTCAAAGAACTCAATAAGGTTTGTGAGATTAGATTAGACTAGATTACTTACAGTGTGGAATCAGGCCCTTCGGCCCAACAAGTTCACACCAACCCGCCGAAGCGCAACCCACCCAGACCCATTCCCCTGTATTTACCCCTTCACCTAACACTACGGGCAATTTAGCATGACGAATTCACCTAACCTGCACATGTTTGGACTGTGGGAGGAAACCAGAGCACCCAGATGAAACCCACGCAGACACGGGGAGAATGTGCAAACTCCACACAGTCAGTCGCCTGAGGCGGGAATTGAACCCGGGTCTCTGGTGCTGTGAGGTAGCAGTGCTGGCCACTGTGCCACTGTGCCGCCCACAAGGCTAGACTTACCCTTCACAAAACCTTGTTGACAATCCCTAATCGACTTATTTCTTTCTAGATGATTATAAACCTTATCTCTTGTAAACGTTTTCAACACTTTACCCACAACTGAAGTAAGCCTCACTGGTCTATAATTACCCGGGTTGTCCCTACTCCCCTCTTGAACAAGGGGACATTTGCTATCCTCCAGTCTTCAGGCACTATTCCTGTAGACAATGGCAACATAAAGATCAAAGCCAAAATCTCCTCCCTGGCTTCCCAGAGAATTCTCGGATAAATCCCATCCAACCCAGGGGACTTATCTTGTTTCACACTTTCAAGAATTGCTAACACCACCTCCTTGTGAACTGGACAACTCCCACACTGGGCCATTTACAGCCATGCTCTGCACTGGGCCGCTGGTGGTGGCATACTTGCTCTGGCCACTAATGTCTCTGCCCACCACAGATCCTCTGGAACTCATCTGAAGAACTATTCTCATAAACTGCTTCTGCACTATCTCAAATGTCTTTACATTCCCTTCTATTATGTGGCTCTCAGAACTGTACACAATGCTCCAGCTGAGGTCCAGCAAATGTCTTACACAAGTTCAACATCATCTCCTTGCTCTTGTCATCTATGGCCCTATTAATAAAGCTGTATGCTTTATTTACTGCTTTCTGCACCTGTCCTGCCACTTGCAATGATCTGTGTGCATATACACTGAGGTGTCTCTGTCCCTGCACACCCACCCCCATCCCACTTTCAATTGTACCCTTTATTTTATTTTGCATTTCAATGATCTTCTGACCAATATACATCACTTCAAACTTTTCCATATTGAACTTCATCTGCCACGTATCTGCCAATTCCACCAATTTGCCAATATCCTTTTGGAATTCCACATTGTCCTCACAGTTTACAGTTCTTCCATGTTTTGTGTCTACTGCAAACTTTGAAATTGCCCCTTGCACACAAGATCTAGATCATTAATACATATCAGGAAAAGCAAGGCCCCCTAAACCAACCTCTGGGGAAGTCTACCACAAACCTCTCTTCAGCCCGAAAAATGTCCATTGACCGTAACTGTCTGTTTCCTATCACTCTGCCAATTTTGAATCCATGTCCTGAGTCCTTGAATCCATCCCCTGGCCAATCCAGCATTTACACACATCTGCCCCTTGCATGTTTCATTGGAACTTACAGCCTGGTCCCAATTACATCACCCCATCCCTTCCACCTGCCTTTGTAAAGATCCAGCAAATCTCTTTCGAGGACTGGATGCAAGTCCAGCAACAACCATTGCATCAGGTGGTGCTACTGAGACCAGACAGCTGACAGCTTATTTGTTTATTGGCAGATCTCAGATGCAGAACATTACCCCCCAGATGTGTGAGGAAGTATTGACTTGAGCCACTTTACTGGCCACTTAGCATTAGCTTGCTGTGTGCTGAGATTGATCCCTACATTTACGGTGGGAGTAGGTACCCTGGCTGAGTATAAACTCCTGCCCGTGGGCAGGAGCATCCATGTGTCCTGAGACTCTGCTTATCAGTGCAGGTGACTGCTGTCCTGTGCTGCATGCTGGAGGAGGAATTGAAGTTTCTGGGATGGAGCAGATGTACACTGCCTTTAGCTGTGAAATTTACCATGGTACTCAATTATTTCACTGAAGTGTCCTTCCAGTTATTGGCTGAGGAAGTTTCTGAGATCTTGCAATTTGTTGCCATCATTCCATAATGCAGTTATTGGATACTTTCTTCGATAGAGAGAAAGGGACTGCAAAAAGTTTTTGTGGAAGATAGGAACTGAGGCTGAGAGGGCAATCAGCATTGGAGCCCTGGCAGGACTTTCTCAGCTTCATGTGGTGATTGACTGCACCCATCTAGACATCAAGGTTCCCTCAGAGCAGTCAGCTGTCTCCTCAATGTGCAGAACACTTGCACCCACCATTGAAGAGTCATGCAAGGGTGTGCTAGGTCCCAGGAAGTTGCCATAACTCCTTCCTTGTGAGACTATCTCAGCTGTTTCCTGCACCAAAAAGCTTTCGTGGATGGAAACTGGATGACAGGAGATGTGCACTGAGGACTTGGCTGCTCACACCAGTGCATAATGCCAACGGTGAGACAGAGGATTCTTATGATTGCAGCTGTCTTAATGACAAGAGCAGTCAGGCAACTGAAAATACGCTAGAGCTTTTGGGGAGCAATCCAGTGCAGATCCTCAAATGTGTCCCATATTGTGGTACTCGGTTGCACTCTGTACAAACTGAGGAAACAGAGAGAAGTTGAATTTGTGTCTAATGACTCTGTTAGACATAAAAAGAATGAGAGGAAGTAGATACAATTGTCAGCTATGTAAATATATTCAACTACCTTCCCAATAATCTTTTCCATGTGCTCTAATAGGAATTACATGAAACAGTGGAGGCATCAAATATATGTTTAGTCACATGAATAAAGTAATTCCAGTATGCAGCACTGTAGCGTTAACCATTAACTCTCATACTGGACATATTTTTTGGCAAGAAAATAACCATTGAGACATCACAAGCTACAAGGAATGAAATGCCGCAAACTGCTGAAATAAGAATTGCATGAAACAGTGAAGTAAGGCATCAAATATATGTTCACTTATTCAGAATGGAACAATCAGTGTCATACATCACATGAAGTCAAAGCTATGATAACTGTTGTGTCAACCACATGTGTTTACATGCTTGTTTCCAAGCGCTTCTACATTTTCCTCCCCCTGTGGCTGGAGCCGATGTGTGAGGGGCTTGCTGGCTTTACTGCTTCTGAACGTTAGATGCCCTGTGATGGATGCCCTGTATTGCATGGTTGGCATTTATGCAGTGAAGACTTAGATTAGATTAGATTAGATTAGATTAGATTAGATTAGATTAGATTACAGTGTGGAAACAGGCCCTTCGGCCCAACAAATCCACACCGACCCGCCGAAGCGAAACCCACCCATACCCCTACATTTACCCCTTACCTAACACTACGGGCAATTTAGTATGGCCAATTCACCTGACCCTGCATATCTTTGGACTGTGGGAGGAAACCGGAGCACCCAGAGGAAACCCACGCAGACACGGGGAGAACGTGCAAACTCCACACAGTCAGTCGCCTGAGGCGGGAATTGAACCCGGGTCTCTGGCGCTGTGAGGCAGCAGTGCTAACCACTTCCATCATCATTGTAGAAAAAATAAATTGTGCCTTGATTTTTATAGATCATAGAATCCTTACAGTGTGGAAGCAGGCCTTTCAGCCCATCAAGTCTATACTGACCCTCTGAAGGTCATCACAGTTGCCCAAGGTGGAATCAAGCATGGCTCCCTGGTACCTTGAGGCACAGCGATAACCATGAAGCCACTGTACCACTGTATATGTTGTATAGGCCCAGAGGCCAATACCAATGTTGTATGCTTCCTGTCCATCATGATACCATCCCTTCCATAATCCTTAACTATTGAAAGTGTGCTGCACTGCAGAGATGTTGAATTTTCAATGTGATCTTAACCAACGCCACATCTGCCTTTTCAGTTGGGTGTTAAAGATTTTCTACTTCAAAGAAGAGCTGAGTTCCTTCTGGTGTCCTGGCCAATACTTATTCCCCAGTCAGCATTCCAAAAGCAGATTACTGGTCATTATGACATTACTGTTTGTGATACTTCGCTGCATGCAAACTGTGTTGCCTGCAATACAAAAATACGCAAAGTGATTGGAGGCTGGATATAATAGAGCAAGAGCAAAGCAGGGGTTCAAAAAGTACACCAATCTCAGGGCCTTAATATAATTCTGTCAGGGCAGGATTGAGATTGAAAAAAATACTGCAGGAGCCACATCAACGTAGGAGAAATCAAAAAATGATGTCAGGGTTCATGCAAAAGTCAACAGCTTTCAGTATTACTATTTAGTTGTTTTCATTAGTTAGTTTGGTGATGGGTATTCAAATCAAAGGGCTGGTTTTTAAGAGATGGACACCACAGGGGCTGGGCATTATTCCCCACCTCAACTCCATCAAACATTAGCGCCTCCCTATCTTCCTGCCTTTATTTCTGTTATTGTTTTACAGCCCCAAGCAGGCTTGTAATTCATTAATTATTTAATTGGTCAAATGAGTGATTTGGTGGTGGTTATTAAAAAGAAGCAAAAGGGCTGGCTCTCCCCAGTAAGGGGAATTGGTTGGGGAGTAGACAGAGCAGACTGGAGTGTGTACTGAACTTCGAAACACAAGTAAACAGTTGCAGGAGACTTTACTCTTGGTTTCAGCCTTCGTAAACGAACCCTAGCAATTTAACAATCGCTAGGGTTTTTGTGGTACGAGAAGTAAGTGCATTTAGAATGAGAAGAAATAGCAGATTAATGTGTGACTGGAGATGTTGCAAGGCAGGGATGTTATGCTGTAGCTGTATAGGGTGCTGATGAGGTCACACCTGGAATCCTGTGTACAGTTTTGGTCTCCTTATGTAAGAAAGAATGTACAGGCACTGGAGGGGGTGCAGAGGAATTTCACTAGGTTGAATCTGGAGTTGAGAGGTTTGGCTTATGAGGAGAGGTTGAGTAGACTGGGACTATACTCAATGGAATTTAAAATATTGAGAGGGGGTATCTTATAGAAACATAACATTATGAAGGGAGTGAATAAGATGGAAGGAGGGAGGTTGTTTCCACCGGCAGCTGAAACTAAAACTAGGGGACATTGTCTCACAGTAAAGGGCAGTAGATTTAGGACTGGGTTGAGGAAGGTTGTGAATCTGTGGAATTCCCTGCCCAATGAAGCAGTTTAGTCTACCTCATTGAATGTTTTTAAGGTAAACATGGATAGATTTTTGAACAGTAAAGAAATTATGAGTTATGGTGAGCAGGCGGGTAAGTGGAGCTGAGTCCAAGAAAAGATCAGTCTTGATCTTATTGAATGGCAGAGCAGGCCCGATGGGCCAGATGGTCTACTCCTGCTCCTAGTTCTTATGTTCCTGTGAGATAAGGCTTTGAATCTCTGGGGTTTTGGGACCAGTTCTGGAGAAGATGGGATCTCTTCAGGCTATAAAGATTTCACCCGAACAGAGCTAAGCTCAAATTCTCTTGGGGGCAATTTGCTAGTGCTATTGGCATGGTTTTCAAATGACTTAGGAACCAAGATGTAATGTAAAGTCAGAAAATCAAGGTGCACAGAGAATTTGGAGAGACAGGTAACCTTAGAGTGGAAATAGCAAAATATTAAATTCCGGGTCACAGGAATAGAGAATGTAAAAAGATCTAAATTAAACTTGTGCATTCAGGTAAATGTGAGGAGTGCGACAAATAAGGATGATAGGCAGCAGGTAAGCATAACCACATAAAAAAAAATGGTATGCTGGTAATAGGGAACGGGTTCAAAGAAGGACAGGATTAAAGACTCAACATTCCAGGAGACAAAGAGTTCAGGGAAGATTGGGAAGGAAAGAGTAAAGGAGGCGCTATGGGCTAACAGCTCCAGCAGAATTATATTCACCTACAATCTGCAACCTCATGGCCTGGTTAATTCCCCACTCTGCAATTACAAACAAGCCAGGAAATCAACCCTAATCCAATGAACTGTGCAGAAAGACATGCCAGGACCAACATCAAACATACCTAAACATGAGGTGTTAACCTGGTCAATACAAATGTGCTTGCATGCCATATGGGGAAGCAGCATCCAATAGATAGCTCATAATAATTCCACAACTAATTGATCAAATCTAAGCTCTACCACATCCAATTATGAATGCTAGTAGACAATTAAACAACTAACAGGAGGTAATGGTTCACAAATGTCCTCATCCTGAATGATACAGCAGCCTCGTACATCAGTGCAAAGACAAGACTGAAAGATTTGCATTCATCTTCAGCCAAAAGTGCCAAGTGGATTATCCATCTCGGCCTCCTCCAGGGATATCAGTCTTCAACCAATTCAATTCACTCCATGTGATATCAAGAAATGGCTGAAGACATCAAATGCTGCAAAGGCTACACACCTTAACAACAATCAAGTTTTAGAAGTGAAGACTTGTGCTCCTGAACTAAATGCACTCCTAACTAATCTGTACCGTCACAGCCATAGCACTGACAATCTCACTGGTAGCTCATGCACCATCATCTCACTGATCTTTCATAGTAGCTAGAAGAAAATATACTCCTGATAACTTCTCATCAAAGGCTTGTCTGTGTCTAGGACATTACAACACCTCATACTCAGGCACCGATATAATATACTGCTTTATTGATTTACATCAACTCTAGCTCTTTGATAACACTAAGTCACATTTCAATCAGAGTCCTTCAACACCTTACTTCCCCCAAATCACATTCTTCTTCCCACTAATGCATATGGACAATCACAGCTTTGGTGATGGCCACTTTAATCAGTATCTGTCAAAGCAGGGATGTTATTGTCTCTTATTGCATTTCCACTTGCAGGAAAGGACTGCACAACTGGGGTGGGGTAGAGTGATTGCCTAACATCAGTCTTATCTTTGAAAAACAAGCCATCATGCTGTCCATAGAGAAAGGGGAATGTACCTGGACAAAAGGTGAACAAGGATATCTACAGCCATCCAGTGTCAAAGCCTCCAAGGAGCTCGTCCTAGCTGCACATCAATGAGAAATGTCTTCATGGGTAAGGGTGGCAGATAAGGACACTGACAAATCTTTATTTTTTTCTAAGCAGCTAGTGGATTATACTCTCAAGTGAGGACAAAAAGGAAAGGAAGCACAGCTGCTCAGGTCCAAAAGTACCAACATCTTGTTGCACGTCTTTGGGGCAGAACAGTCCCAAGCCTTCAATGTCTTCCTCCAAACCTCCACCAGCGCAGAGAGTAACATTCACCTCAGTGGGTAACCTGTCTAGGGTGTGCCCCCTGCCTCACATTCTGGTGATCACAACCCTGACACAGGCCCACAGCTAGAGATGGAAGAAATGGCTCGAGTCCTTGACAGTCTGGGGACTGCTGGGAAGCAGATCCTTGTTGAATCCAATACAGATAATGGACTTGGCCATTAATGTGCTGACAGATGTGAAAACAAACATGACAACATCTGGAAGAGACAATGTGCAGGCTGGAGTAAAGGTGAGTGTGCTAAGTTCTGTCTGATCTCATGGCTTCTCATGGCTGCCACCATAGACAGCTCAGTCTAGCAGAACAATCTTTCTGCTGGACATGCACAGGGACGTTCACTCTATCTCTCAAGCTTTTGCATCATTCATTTACTTGCTAGGTGATTATAAAGCTAAGAAACCTTAATGACCCTCCTGGTGCCCTGTTCGTGAAGGGGTGAGGGAGGTGTCATTGTGTACTGAGAATTGGGTGGGGGCGGCGGCAGTGGGGGGAGGAGAGTACAACTGTCCCAAGGTTTTTTTTTCACAAGATACTCCAGAGGTTCTCTGCTGCACCACCTCTCCTCTGGCAGCGACCCTAATGCCAAGGAGGGACATCGAGCCTTGTGCAGGAGAACCACAGCAGGACTGAGTCCTCCAGACCAACAGAGGGCATACTCCAAGGTCATCTGAGGCACAGAAGTATTTAGCAGGCTAAGTCATGCTCAGCTGCAGTTGCCAACATAGTAACAAGATGTAGTGCTAGAAAAAAGAAAGCTTTGGAGAATATTAGAGTAACTGCATGCTTGGGTGTCAACCTTCAGTACAACATTATATTTGATACAAATACAGTACTTTGCATGAACGTCTTTGTGGTCTGTGTGAATCTGTTAGCAATCATTCACTGTAGCTGGCTGTGAGGAACATAATCGTTGGGAAGTGGGATAAAGCTAATTACAGTAATTGGGTTTTGTGAGTCAATCAGCATAGCTTAGTGTAGTATTCCTACCTCTGAGCCAGGAGGCCAAGTTCATGGAGAAGTGAGGACTACATATACTGGAGAAGTCAGAGTGGAAAAGGGTGGAGCTGGAAAAGCACAGTAGATCAGGCAATATCTGAGGAACAGGAGAGTCGATGTTTCGGCTCAAGCCCTTCATCATCATTCCTTTTCGACTCAGGCCCAGGTTCAAGTCCCAACTGCTCCACAGTGTGTAATAATACCTCTGAACAGGTTAATTATAAAATATATAAAAGGGACAGTATATACATGGGCACAACATTAGCTGAGTGACAGAAAATATAGAGTAATGATCCATGTGTATAATCAGGCAAACGTGAGGACTGCAGATGCTGGAAACCAGAGTTTAGATCAGAGTGGTGCTGGAAAAGCACAGCAGGTCAGGCAGCATCCGAGGAGCAGGAAAATCGATGTTTCGGGTAAAAGCCCTTCATCAGGAATGGAGACAGGGAGCCTCCAGGGTGGAGAGATAAATGTGGGGTGGGGGCGGTTTGGGGTGGCTGGGGAGAAGGTAGCAAAGAGTACAATAGGTGAATGGGGGTGGGGATGGAGGTGAAAGGTCAGGGGGAGGGTGGAGCGGATAGGTGGGAAGGGAGATTGGCAGGTAGGACAAGTCATGGGGACAGTGCTGAGCTGAAAGGTTGGAACTGAGGTAAGATGGGGGGAGGGGAAATGAGGAACTTCTTCGCAGCTGCTCCCTCACCACCTGATGCCTGGAGGAAGAACGCCTCATCTTCCGCCTCAGAACACTTCAACCCGATGTGGACTCAATGTGGACTTCACTTCTTCTTAATCTTAATAAAGCTAATCCCCAACTGCTTTATTAAATTGGCTAATCAGCTAACCTGGAAGCATTGATCTGTGAAGAAATATCAGGGAATGAGATGGTTGTTTTTCAGTTGAGACATTTGTATAGTCAATCATGTTTTTTGATGTTGTCTTACAACATTTTGTTTGTGAGCGTAATTTCAGCAGGCTGGACTATTAATGAGTATTTGTGGCTCACTAATGAATGCAAAAGAGCTTCCTGTTGGGAATACTGATCCACCTGAAAAACTCCGAGAACTAAATACTAAAACTTTAACCTGCCGTTGGGAAAGTGAATGTTTTTTTTCAGACCAATTAGGTTCCCACATCTGTCCTTCATGAAGTTCTGATAGACCAGAAAGACTCAGCTTGGTATATTTTCAATGATTACAGTCATTTCTTCAGTCAGTCTATTACATAAAGAAACAAAAGTTCATATTTTGCAATATTGTGATGAAGTTGATCAGTAAAATTGCTTCTTGTATCTTTGTTGTACCATCAGCTTTTTTGTGCTCAGAAGCCTCACTGTTCCAAAAGAGCCTTGAGTCTGAATTTGTATTCCCCAAACTATTTCTCTGTTAGCTTATGGAACATTATTCTCAGCACGCTGCAGTCTTACTGTGTACACTGTGGAGCAATCTCTAAGCGTGTATGAGTACAACCACTCAGGTAATTATCCATAGTAACTTGAAATGTGGCTTTCCTCAGGCTATTAAATTTATTGTTGGAGGTTACTTCCACACAAGTTAAATGTGAACTTTATAACCTTGTTTGCAATATAATTTGACTAACAACTTTTATTCTTACCCTAAGTTTTGGCTCAGAGAGACAGGGATGCTCACAGTGAAAAAGCAGTGCGTAGTGAGGAACAGATGGGGAGAGCAAAGGAGAGACAGAAAGGAAAAAGAGATTAAAACAAAGGAGTAAAAAAAAATTAAATTAATTCATGTATTTTAATAAGATCCTTTAGCCATAACTTTGCAACCTTAATAGCTGAGAAGCATACAAACTCAGAAGCAAACTTCGAAACACAGACCTGAGGTCTGAACATTAGACATTTCAATAGGATTTTCTTTAATCTTCTACGAAAATATAGATAATTGGGAGAATTCCTGTGGGCTTTCAGCTGTACAGGGATTAATGCAATAAAGGTATATAATTTAAAAAATGACAATTTATTAAACCTATCTGCACATAAATATTTACCTGGTTCAAAATATGTACAGGATTTTGAATCAAAAACTTTATCTCATTTGAAAACTGAAAGAATTGCAGACGCTGTAAATCAGAAAGAAAAACAGAAATTTCTGGAAAAGCTCAGCAGGTCTGGCAACATTGGTGGAGGAAAATCAGAGTTAATGTTTCAGGTCAAGTGATCCTTCCTCAGAACTCAAAGTTCTAAGGAAGGGTCACTCGATCCAAAACATTAACTCCGATTTCTCTCCTTAATCTATTTTGACAGTTTGAACATGCATTCAAACAAATTCTGGTGGTTTGTTTCATAACCAGAGAACAGAAGAACAGGGCCAAGCCATACACTATCCTGACTGGGAATTATATTCCCGTTCCTTCACTGAGTCGAAATCCTGGAACTCTCTCCATACAGCATTGTGGGTGTCTCTGCAACACATGGACTTCAGAGATTCAAGTTGGTGATTCACCACTACTTTCTCAAGGGAAATTAGGAATGGACAATAAAGGCTGGCAAAACCAGTGATTCCACATCCCATGGTTATACAAAAGAGCTGATATTGTCAAGTGACAGAAACATAGGATATTGGTAAACGTTTGCTTTTCAGACCAGTAATGGGGTCTCCAGGTCAATATTAGAACCATTGCTTTTCTTGACCTATATGTTTACACTCTTGACTCTGAAATTGAAAACATTCTCATGATTGATCTGTCACACTATCGCCAGCGTCAGTATGAATGTATACACTCAACAAGTGCTAAAGGTGAGAAATTACAGGATATTGTCTGTTAGTTTTTTTAAAAATCTGAATTTTTTTTCACCTTGGACATTCCAAAATCATGACAAATCATTTTCAAGGGCAAGCAGGTCCCAGTACCAAAAGCACCAAAATATCACATCCAGATTATATTGGGGTACATGGGTATTAAACACACAAGCTGGCTAGCTAATGAGTCTGTGTAGTCATCAGGAATGTGGGAGGGGCCTTTGCATTCACATGATGTTCCAATCATTTCTTGGACGAAAGTTGTAACAGACATATCCTCGTGATGGATAACTACTATAAATTGTTTTACTACTTAGCAACACAAATAGCACATCAACATTTGTTGAAATAAAAAGTGTTTTATTTTCAGTTCATTTAGTGTCCCAGATCAGGTAGTATCTGACAACAGACCCAGATGGGAGAAAGTGAGCACTGCAAATGCTGGAGATCAGAGTCAAAGAGTGTGGTGCTGGAAAAGCACAGCCAGTCAGGCAGAATCCAAGGAGCAAGAGAATTGATGTTTCAAGCATAAGCTCTTATGCTCGAAATGTTGATTCTCCTGCTCCTTGGATGCTGCCTGATCGCTGTACTTTTCCAGCACCACACTTTCCACCCAGATTGTATAAAGTCATTCCTGAGCATGGTGCTATACTGCAAAAGAACAGAAACTAGTTTAGACCATATATGAAGAGAGTGAGGATGAACACTCTGGCAATGAAGTTTGTGCATTGATAATGTCTAATGTTAAGTTCCTGCTCCAGAGTTGCTCATAAAGCTGTGTTTTCAGTAGCCATCACTGCATCATCAGGAAGCCTGCTGAATGTTTTTATCCATGCTTGGCACTTCAGTGAGCACTAATATTCAACATGATGCACTGGTGTGACATGACCCTCTTTCTTCATGCACATAATGGCCATTATACTGTCTCTCAGTATAATCTCTCAGTGCTGTTAGATAAGGAGTTCCAGGATCTCAACCCAGTGAAAGTGGAACAGTGATAAAGATTCCAGGCAAGATAGAGTATAATATGGAGGGGAATTTTAAGGTGATGATGTCCCCATATATCTGCTGCTCTTGTCCTTCTAAGTAGTAAAGTTGTGCATTTGAAAGATAATGTCAACCTTGGTGAATTATTGTAGTGTATCCTGTATAATGTACACACTGCTGTTGGTAATGGAAGGAGTGAATGTTTTCAGTTTGTGAAAGGGTTTCTTTGTCTTGGTTACTACTGAGTTTCTTGGGTCCTGGAGCTGTATTCATCAGGCAAGTGCAGAGTATTCCATCACACTTCGACATGTGCCTTGTAGGTAGAGTAATTTACAAAGTCAGAACATGGGTTATTCACCACAGAATTCCCAGCTTCCGGCCTGCTGTTGTAGCCACAATATTTATATGCCTAGACCAGTTTGGTGTTTGGTCAATGGTGACCCACAAACTAAATAGCAGAGGAATCAGCAATGGTAATCTCATAGAATATGAATGATGTGGAGGTGTTGGACTAGGTGTACAAAATTCAAAATAATATGACATCAGGTTATAGTCTGTTAAACCTTTTGGACTATACGCTGGTGTTGTGTGATTTTTTAACATAGAATATGAAGGGGAAATAGATTCTCTCTTTTTGGAGATGGCTATTGCCTGGCATTTTTGTGACACAAATGTTCCACAATTGTGTAAGGACAGATGTTATGATGTTAAGAAGAAAAAGCAATGTAGCTTATAATCACCAAGTACACATCAAGCACCATCAGCGGTGGGCTAATGGAGATCATGGTGCTGACAATACCCCAAGAATCTATGTATACAAGACTCTGGAGGAACAGATGGTAAAATGACAATAGCTACTTTTTCCCCTATTTTCTGTTTCTTGTGTATAATGCAATAAATATGGTCGACCTTTACAAATAACTATACCTGACTTGCAGTAGACTTACATTTTAATGTAATTTGATACTTTTGATCTTCAAACTCTTTATCTACAGAATAACCAAGTGGTATCTTCCCACACAGACCAAATAGGACCTCAACATAAATGACTATCCTGATTGCAACTGCATCATGTACTGCACTGGAATATGCTCACTCATTTCCCACTGCATTACCAGTAAGTCATCAATAAAAGAACACTCACATAGCATGGAGGAGATAGAACAAAAAAAGTCTGGAGTTGACACTGCAGACATTCTAGTAAAACAGAGAATATTCACACCATGTGATTTCCATATCTGCCTGTAAGATAAGTGTAGTCAAATATCTACAACATATACAGAATGTTGGACCCTATTACAGACAGTGTGAGAAAATAGTCAGTATCAGTAACCTTTCAAGGGAAGAATGTTTGTGTGTGTGTGTATATATGTGTGTGTGAATGTGTGTGTTTGTAAAAATGAGTGTGTATGTGTACAAGTGTGTGTCATGAGTGTATGCGTGATGAGTGTACGTGTGTGTATGTACAAGTGTGTGTACATGCGTGCATCTGCATACAAGTGTGTGTGTATATGTGTACAAGTATGTGTGTGCATACATGTGTGTGTATACAAATGTTTGTGCATAAAGGAAAACGAGTGTGTGTGCAGACTTTTAACCAGGAGCAGACTGTTATGAGTTTAAATCAAGCTGATTGCTTATTCATATGCTTATCCAGAAATCTAACACTATGGCTCTCACTCAAACAGTCACACACAAACACACTCAAGGAAATACAGTTTAAGAGAACTGTGCATGTTTACAAGTCATAAACAAAATGAATAGTTTGTTATTCATGTGAATGGCTTGCATTGCAAATATATGTTGCAGGCTTGCTAAAGAAGATGTTTTCACTTCTAAAGTTTGGTTTGGGTGAATTTGAAAGCTGAAGCCATAGATCAGAGTCATTTCGGGATTCTATCAAAGAGATGGACTTTTGCCAGGTCACAAAGTTAAATGCTTGGCAGCTTGTTACCATTGGTCAGTTAATTATGTTGTCAGACTTGAAGGGGAACACAATAGATGTTATAATCTCCAATTCTAAAGGCATAGGCATTACTGCCCTTTCTGCTGCCTTTGTGTTTTCTACAAATAGCATTTAGAGACTAAAGGGAAAACAACATGGCTTTTACCATATGTCTGGTCACAATTCCTCTTTAAAAATATGATGTTGGTCTTAGGTTGAAGAGAAACAACCTGATTTATTGTTTAATGTGTGAGGGAGACATTGGTTTGATGGATAAACATACAAATAAGCAATCAGCTTGAATCAAACTCACAAGCAGCCTGTTCCTGGTTAAAAGACTGTGCATACACTTGTACTCATTCGGGCACAAGCATTTGTATACACACACGTATGCACAAATACTCATTCATGTACACGCACACTCGTACACTTGTATACACACACACTTGTATGCAGACATGCATTGATTCACGCATGTACACACACTTTTATATGCAAATACACACATATGTGCACACACACACACATATATACACTCCTCACGCACACATAGCTCCCCTTAACACCCACTCCAAGTCATGAAGAAGGGTTATAGCCGAAATGTTGACTTCTCCACCTTCTGATGCTGCCTGGCTTGCTGTGTTCTTCCAGCCTCCTGGTTGTCTACATTGGTTTGATTGAGATAATCACTGTCTTTGTCTCAGGAAGATGCATTCTCACAGGAAATGTCTTTTGAGACAGAGAGAGAGAGAGAGAGGTAGAGGGAACATCAGTTGGACCATAAAGGAATGGGAAAAGGTCATCCAGACTCTCCATTTGACCTCCCCTCCATCCCACCCAGTAGGGTTGCTTTCACACCTCCTGGCTTGCTTTTTAGAAGAGCAACTATTGGATTGTCCACACAATTCCTATCATTGACACTGGAAGCTCATTGAATACAGTGTAATGAAGCTCATAATGAAAATGCTTTGGGCTTCTTGTGGGGGCCATCAGGAAGGCAGTGAGATTCTTATACCCATTGAATGCTTGGTTGGAGTTTTCAGCTGCCTTTGAGGTCCACCATTTTGGGGCTGGAGCGGGGATGGGGAGTTTGGATGTTGGACCCAGGCCACTTAATGTCATCAGCACATCTGTAAAATGGTGTAAAATTAATAATAAATATCAATAGATTAAGTGAACGGACAAAACATTGACACCAGTGTAGGTAAATGTGACATCATCCACTTCTAATTTAGACCGATATTCCTGATGAAGGGCTTTTGCCCAAAACGTCGATTTCGAAGCTCCTTGGATGCTGCCTGAACTGCTGTGCTCTACCAGCACCACTAATCCAGAATCTGGTTTCCAGCATCTGCAGTCATTGTTTTTATCTTGACCTATACAAGATAGAGCAGAGTATGTTCAAAATAATAAAAAGCTCACCATAGTGGATAAGCAAAGAGACCTGGGAGTTTAGATAGATCTTTCAAATGCATGAACAGGACAGGACATACTCAAAAAGGCTCATGGAATGTCAGGTGTTATACGCAGAGCACCAGAATGCAGTGGGATAGAAGGTGTAAGAAACAAAAACTTGGATCAGGAACCGACAATTCAGCCCTTCATGCCTGCTCTGCTATTTGATATGATCATTGCTGATGTCATCTCGGCCTCAACTCCACTTTCCTGTCTACTCCCCATCACTCTTCAACCCATCACTAATTCTAAACCTATCTCTTCCTTAAATTTACTCAATGTTCCAATGTCCACCATTTTTAGAGATAATGAATTCCACAGATTCACAACCCTTTGAGAGAAGTAATTTCTCCTCATCTCTGTTTTAAATCTGCCACCCATTACGCTTCAGGTGTGTATGTACAAAAGGAATTATTTTTCCCAAAGAGGTCTTTGAAGCAATCTTCCTGAAAAGCGAGTGAAAGCAGAGACTTTGCATATTTTTAAGGCAGAGGTTGTTCGGTTCTGAATAAACAATGGAATGGAAGGTTATTGGAGATCGGTGGGAATGTGGATTTGATCCTCCATCTTATTGATGGTGCAACAGGCTCGAGAGTCCAAGAGGCTTACTCCTGCTCCTAATTCATATCTTTGTGTGAATATATTTTAAAGCGAACGCAGAAGGTAGATGGACAGAAATTATTGGTGCAATTATTACAGCTAGACATTTCGGGAGTAAAATCAGATCTACACACAAAGAGTGGTAGAAATTTGAACTTTCTTTCACAAATGACAATTGATATCAGATCAATAGCTGATTTTAAATCAAAGATTGATAGATGTTTATTAACTCAAGGTATTCAGGGATATGGGGAAAAAGGTAGGAATAAGGAGTTAGGTGGCCAGTCAGTCATGGGCTCCTTGAATGATGCTTGAGGGGTTAAGTTGCTTACTTCTGTTTCTATGTATCATGGGTTTTATGATATCAGAACAAGCATTGGTTCCAACATGAAGCCTCCCCGTTGACTAGTGTTGGTTATTTGCTTACAGCGCAGCAGAGCATGTCTGTGGAGAGATCAATGCGTATCTGTGAGGTGAGGAAATTCTCTTTTATAGTTAGTTATATTGTTGCTTCGTTGCTATTATATGCTATACATTCCTTTTTAATGGTCTGCGTGTCAGACATAGCAGTAGTAGGAATATCGTGGAACACAACTCCAATGTTACTTTATCTGTATAAACACAGGAGGGGATTTTTGAATTTAACATACAAGTTGGATTTTCAGGCTTATGGAGATGAGAACTGAAAAATAGCAGGGAGGCACATTAGGACTGCTCTCTGAGACATTTCAGCCTCTGGAGTATTTTGCTAGGAGAGGAAAGGGAACAGGGTTACCTGCCCATCCACAAAGTTGGGCTGCCAATTAGTCCATTTGTGGCTCTACCTAAGGCCATTTTACATGGCGCCAGTACTAACATTTTTACTACTGTTTCACTGGGAAATAGGAAACCCTCCCAAGTCGTTGAGGTGTTCATTATCTGCTGCATCACTTTCTGAAGGTGCTGCTGATCATGCAACTTACTCAATAAAAATCTGAAGCAAAACAATACTAAAATAGGCAATAGAAAATGCTGTGTGAGATATTTATTATTCACAGTAGAAAGCACATCTCTAATTTTCAGCAGCATATTACAATATCTTGTGATTTACCACAAACTGTCCAAAGGTACAGCCTGTATATAGTTTATGATTATTAGACACTTTCAAGGGATGGAGGTCCATTGAAGATAGTAACTGTTCTGTTGTGCCTCAGGGATTATTCCAAAGAGTCTGCAAAAAAAAAGGTTTATTTGTCATATTTTCATACAATATTTCAAAATTGTAGGTCAATTAAGCTTCCCAGATCAGACAGGGTGATGCAATCTGAGCATTAAATCAATTTCACTAGATTTCACTATATTTTAGGAGCATTATTCAAAGCAGTTGAGACTCAAGCCATCAAATGTTGTAACCAAATTTATTTATTACCAAAAACATCAGTTAAAGGCTTCAGTTTTTATCATCAATAAAATATTCATTTTATAATTATACACTTATACTGCAAAAATTCTATTATCCAAGTAGAACATAGAACATAGAACAGTACAACATAGGAACAGGTCCTTTGGCCCATGATGTTGTGACGAAGATGACGCCAAATTAAACTAATCCTTTATGCCTGCCCTTGGTCCATATCTTCCATTCCTTGCATATTCATGTGCTTATGTAAAAGTTCCTTAAATGCCCCTATTATATTTGCCTCCACTACCACCTCTGGCAACTCGTTCCAGACTCCTACCACTCTCTGTGTAAAAAACTTGTCCCTCACATCTCTTCTGAACTTTCCCCCTCTCATCTTAAATGTATTAGACATTTCAACTCTGGGAGAAAGATTCTGACCATCCACTGTATCCATGCATCTCATAATCTTACAGACTTCTATCAAGTCTACCCTCAGCCTCCGCTGTTCCACAGCAAACAACTGAAGTTTTTCTAGCCTCTCTTTATAGTTCATAACCATACTTCAGGCAGCATCCTGGTAAACCTCTTCTTCACCCTCTCCAAAGCCTCCATATCCTTCCTTAATGTGGTGACTGGAATTGAACACAATACTTTAATTGTGGCTTAACCAAAGTCTTATAAAGCTGCAACATGACATCCTAACCCTTGTACTCAATTTCCTAACCAATAAAGGCAAACATGACATATGCCTTCTTTACCACCATATCTACTTGTGTGGTCACTTTCATGAAGTTATGGAGTTGAAACCCAAGATCCCTCTGTGCATCAATGCTGTTAACTGTATACTTTTTCATAATATTTTATTTGTCAAAGTGCAGCACCTCACACTTACCTGATTTAAACTCCATCTGCCATTTCTCTGTCCATATTTGCAACTAGTCTACATGCCCCCGTATCCTTTGACAATCTTCTACACCATCCACAACTCCACCAATCTTTGTATCATCTGCAAACTTACTAACCCACCCATCCACATTTTCATCCAAGTCATTTATATGTATTACAAACAGCAGAGATCCCAGTACAGACTTTCCACGATTACCCTCTGCCTTCTGTGGGCAAGCCAATTCTGAATCCAAGCAGCCAAGTCACAGTGGAACCCATGCATCTTAATCTTCTGGATGAGCCTACCATGAGAAACCTTGTTGAAAGTCTTAGTAAAATCCATGTAGACAACATCCACTGCTCTATCCTCATCAATTACCTTTATCACCTCCTCAAAAAAAATCAATGAAGTTAGTAAGACATGACCTGTCCTGCACAAAGCCATGCTGACTGCCCCTAATTAAGCCATGCATTTCCAAATGCATGTAAATCCTATCACTAAGGAATCTCTCCAATAGCTTTCCAGACACTAAAATGAGATTCACTGACCAATGGTAAGGCATTTTATAAAAAATTATGGCAGTGCCTGACTTCTTTAGTACATTTCCACTGGAAGCTCATTGGGTGTACTTTAGAAGAATCACAATTTTGTTTCGGTGTTTACGGTCTGGGATGGACTCCCTGCCTGCCCCAAATACATTCTTACAGAAAAACATTGAAAGGAATAAGGACAATTAAGAGCATACTAATTAGACGCAGGAATAGGCCATTCGACCTCTTGAACTTGCTTCACCATTTTATAAGATCATAAAATACCTTTTAAAACGGCATCTCCTATACCCAACAATTTCTACTGTCTAACCTGCTTTCGATAGCAATTGGCAAGAAATCAAGGGACCGCTCAAAAACTACAAGCTTGGATGGGCAAGGTCTTGGACAGGTGTACTATTATGACACAATTTGTAGGATCTGATGCCTGCCTCTTTATAGATTCTGATTCGGAAATATATTCCCTCCCAGGGAATGATGCAGTTCTACTTTGTGATGGAGTTCCAGAAATATTGTTTTCTTTATTCATTCACGGATGAGGGCATCGCTGGCTATCCCTAATTGTCCGGAGAACAGTTAAGAGTCAACCACATTGATGTGGAATCACATGTAGACCATATCAGGTAAGTAGGACAGTTTCCTTCCCTAAAGGACATTAATGAACCAGATTTTTTTTTTCTGACAATTGGCAATGGATTCCTGGTCAGCTTAATTCGAGATTTTATTTTGAATTCAAATTCCACTATCTGCCATGTTGGGATTCGAACCTGGGTCTCTAGATTAACAGTCCAGTGATAATACCACTAAGCTATTGCCTCCCCCGAAGCCACTCCATCCATGCATTCACCCTGCCAATGACCAAACAGTCCATGCTTTTTATACGTCCTTCAAGAGAGTAGAGAATACTGTTGGAGATGAATGTATCAAGTGAAAGAGACTTGTTGAGAGGGAGAATTTGGAGTAGAGTTAACTGTTTGTGCCTAACTGTTAATAGTTTAACTTGCCTAGTGTAAAATAACTGGAGAATTGGAGGTGGGGGGTTTGGGGAGTTTGGAGTAATGGGGAGAGGAAGGTTTACTACAAGAATAATAATGGAGCATGTGCAAAAGTAGCTATAACTTAGAGACATCAGATTATATGGAACTGAAGCGTCAGTTTGTAAGGCTTCAGCAACATGTCCTCTCTTACCATGCCTTGTGAATAGTTATGTTTAATAAAGCTTGTTCATATTCACACAGATGATTATAGACCTCATACTTCTACAGCGTTTCATCATTGCAGCCATAATGGCTGTCACCAACACTTAAATTGGGCCTGTAATTTCAGCCCCTTCTTCCTTATCAAGCCCACCATTCCTCTTAGCTACTAAACCTGCTGTATAGCCAAGTGTAACCTCTAGGAAACTTGTATCCAGTGAATGCCTCCTGCAGGGAGTGGATCTGAACTGGTACTGATGATACTGACATCAGGAGGCCTACTCCGATGTTCTTCCTGGGTGAGACAGCAGGTTTGTGACAGGTTGCAAACTGTGCATATAAACTCTCATTCACCAGGACCTGAGTCGTGACTGCTCAAACTGGGTTCGGGTGAAATCCTATAGGGATCAGAGCTAAGTGGGCGATGGCAAGATTTCTGACAAAGTCAGACATGTATTCCACTGAGGCTGTCAGCAACAATTTGCTCCATGTAATATGCTTTTAACAAGTAGTATGGTGAGTTTCTCACTAGGCAGTGGCGAGTTGCTTGTTAAATGCTTCATTGACCTTCCATTAATATTCAGCTTTCTATTTCACCAAACTTGACAAACAAGCTAGAGGCTGAGAAAATACACTATGGAAACCAGAATGGGCAACTGGAGAATTCAACTCACTGCTTGCTCTGAGTGACAGAGACTGGGTACCATAATCTCAGCACACATAATGAGCAGCAGCCAGATGCACCCCACATCCATTGACAGTGGCATCTGATATGTGCCAGCCTCTTACAGCCCTCATGGCATATCTCTGAGAACGCTTTTGCACTACAATGTTGCACCTGGGGCTACAACAGCAACTATCATTGTAATGCTGCAGCAAGGACACGTAGCACTCATGGACATACGCCTAGCTTATGGACTGTACAAGGCTGCATCTCCAGCCTCCTCACTTGCTCTCACAATGCTCATTCACTCTGAACCTACCTGGATGCTCATAGCATGCCTGCCTTGCTTGGCCTTCTCAGCCTTAAGGCTCATATTACTTCTGAAATATTAAACAGAAAGGCAGAAAATTTGTCATGGTTATCAGCCTCAGTCAAAGTCCAGGGTGGGGATAGCCTCTGCTCAGGGTGTCTCGGCACAGTAAGTCAGGGGCAGTCTTTGATACAGTCAAAGGTAGCTCTCAGGCCGGCTGCCGCCCGGGCAGACAGAATCAGGAAGCTGTCCACATAAAGGGTGAGCAGCTGAATGCCAAGCAGCTCAGCTGTTACCTTTGATGTAAGAAGGGAGGTATCCCAAGTGAGTGAGGAGTCATTGCAACAGGATGTGAAAGTCAGTGGTGTCAGGGATTGGATTTGCTGTGAGTGAGTAAGGGAAGCTGTTGCAGGCAATAGTGAGGGTGGTAGAACAAAAGCCTTGGTGGGAGGTGGGTGCAGTAACAGCGATAGAGTGAGTGTGAGGTCTCAGAGAGACGATGATGGCACTTAGCCTGGCTGAGTGAAGAAGGAGATTGACCTTCTTCCAATGGTGTTCGGCACTCCTCCAGCTGGCTGAGTATGCTTTAACACAGTGAAAACCTCAGATGAGACTGGCATGGTTTGCTGTCGGAGTCTATACTGCTGGTCCTGGGGAAAGAAAAGGTGCCATCTCTGCACCATTCCATCCAGCAGGATTCTGCCTGCAAAGCCAGGGAACTGATACCTCCGTCTGCCATATCCGAGGCAAATATCACAAACCATACAGGGTAGCTCTGAGCTGACACTGCTTACCCTGATGTACAACGGCCTTTTAAAGATGGCATGGGTGCAAGGGATGCCAGTGAGTTCTGAGAGATCTGCTGAGTAGCACATGGTAATAAAGAGTTGAAACTGAACATGAGGAATGCCATAGGGCTGGGACAGCTAGTTAATGAGGCAAGTTTGGTAAGATACACGAGAAAACACTTTGTGGCAGAAATCCCTCCAAAAAACTTGATGCAACTCAGATTTATCCAAAAAGACAGAAGATCCAGCCTTCTCATCTTATCAGTCTGAATCGATTAACAATTCAGTTCCCAGAGCTGAATGGATAGTCTGTTTATGCACTTCATAGTCAGCCTCCTGTAAATACAGTTTGTATGTAATAAAATGAAAATACTGCCTTACAATAAGGTAGCTTTTGTAAGAAGAAATGTTCATATAAATGTACAGACGTTTCAGATGATGTTTTGTTTGTTGTGAATGCACATCAAATGTTCTTCCATTACGAGGCTGGAATTAACACTATAAAATATTATCATGTGTATAATACAATCCATTTGAAACTGATATGAATGATCAGTAATGTCATATTCAATAATTGCATCAAATGTAGCAATATTGCTGTATGAATATATACATACATCCTATACAGAACAAATGGCTTTCCCAGAGTCCCTGAGCCATGATGTGCAATAAAATCATGTAATAAGAAATCCTCAATAAAATATAGGGAAAATCATTACTCCAAGAGATGATTTAGGATAATTGCAGACATACCTTTTTATAAATTCTATTTTGTACAGGTTGTTGTTCCTGAAATGGAAGGCTTCTTTAATAATAGATGTCAGACGTTGTTTTGTAAATTAACTTTACAATGTCAATAATCTTTAGTTATGCGTCGTATGTTCAGGTTTCCCTTCTCCTGGGTAATCAGACAGCTTAGGTTTACAAGGCCCTTGAAGCAGCATCCCAAGAAAATAAGGTTATACAAGTAGAATGAGATAAAGTTTACTAGCATTTGGCTAAGTGTCAATTATTTCCAGTTTTATGGCCTAGCAAGACTTCTCAGATGGTGTTCCAAAGCTCACATAATTAGCTATGCACAGGCTGCTTTGGTGCTCTGCTTATTCTGTCCTTTCAGTCAACACAGGCAGAAGTACCCACTACTACCCGGACCTCCCAGGATTCCCAACTCTTATTTTTAAAATCCAGATGTGTGCCCAGTCAAGTGCCAGTGAGGGGTTCCCTTCACTGCGCATGTACCTGTATTTGGAAGGCAGCCAGAAACAAATACTTCTCAGGCCATATAAATAGCATGGCTGGCGTTTCATTGCAGGTATAAGTGCACATTCATAAATCTGTTGCTATTTAAGAACCAAGCTACTCAGCTTACCCATCCCTAGGTAAAAACAATGACTGCAGATGCTGGAAACCAGATTCTGGATTAGTGGTGCTGGAAGAGCACAGCAGTTCAGGCAGCATCCAAGGAGCTTTGAAATCGATGTTTCGGGCAAAAGTCCTTCATTAGGAATAAAGGCAGAGAGCCTGAAGCGTGGAGAGATAAGCTAGAGGCAGCAGAGAGCCTGAAGCGTGGAGAGATAAGCTAGAGGTAATCTCATTCCATCTCAGTGTCTTTAGAGAGTGCTACTCTTTCCCCAATGTAGCTACCATTGTCTCATTGTTCCATGAAGTACCTCACATACTGGAAATCCTTCAAACACTCGAAAACATTCATTTTTATCCAGCAATAGCAGAAATGAACAATGAACAAATTTACACACTGTATTTCTCAATGGGGCCAAAAGCAAACTGCTTGCCTTCTGAGCACCAACAAATGATCACTGTAGCCAACACTCATTGACTAGAATTAGGTATCAATTCAGTCCTGTCTGTCTTATTGTATTTGTTGAAACTGTGCTCTTTTATTCAGAACATAATATTCCTTCTGCTTCACGTCCTCATTTTTGGACTTTGAAGACTGCTGCTGTTCTTCCAGCTTTTCAGAGTCCAATTCTTTACCTCCTGTCCTGCTGCAGTTTGCACATCACAAAATGCTGGATTCTGCAATACACTCTGTCTGGATTGCATTGCAAGGATCCCCCTGTCTGATCCAAGCATCTGAATCTGTTCTTCAGGAGGCCTATCATCTGCTCCATGATAGCCCTGGTCAAAGAATGGGCTGCATTGTACCTACACTTGGCTTCAATTAGGCAAAAGTGAGGACTGCAGATGCTGGAAATCAACCGTTGGCTTCAGTCAGGAGTTTGCGAAATGGAGTCATTAGACATGGCTGTAGAGGGTAGCCCTGTCTCTCTGTAAATATCTTGGTTAAGACATCTACCTCTTGATAGATTAGCATATTTCTCCATACAGTGGGATACAGAGGACTCAGAAGAGGAGGGCCATGGAATTACTCTACATGGACCTTATTCCAATTAATACAAAACAAGCCTTGTTATGTAAATATAGCAGAAGATAGTAAGTGTTGATTTCTGATAACTTGTCCTCCCAGCTCCACATCACCAATGAAAGGCAGCATTACATGGAAGAGCAATTTGGCAAATACCGACAGTTCACGATGAGAGGGAATCAGCTTTGTGTCCTTGTACAGCCTATGAAATCCTGGGCAAATTTTGTGGCTTGCAGGTAGCATTTTTAAGGTCATCTGTGATTACTTCTGCTTTACAGAGATGACTACTATCAATCAGGAATGACCAACAACATGGTCAAGATTGTTTGCGACCAGTACACCACACAGTTTGACGCTAACTCTATTTTGCATGTACGATGCTACATTATAGATGACTTCAATATGAATTGTTAAAGTGTCTAATCAATGCAATTGTCCAATGAAGGATACCACATCATTCCATAAGAAGAGCCCATGTGCTCAGACAGAGAATAAAACACTCAGTCCTCTCACTCCAAGTCTGGTCACAAAAGTTTTTCATTTCTGGTGCACAATTACAGATTGTATGAATCTGGAAGGCCACACAGGTCACATTTGGCACAGTGAGTTGCAGAGTCTGCCTGGGAATAAAGTCCCCACTCCCCTTCCACAACCTCCATGCTTCCTTCTTCCTGGTACTCCACATCCAGTTCATTAGTACTGACGCTTTCAAATTTTTCCACGTGCCTCAATGACTTTGGACTTACCTCTCAACATCAACTTCAGAGCCCAGGCCCAGCAGCTAATTTATGCCAACCATCATGGCATAAGGCCTCTTTCGAGGTTGGGGTGAGTAACTTGCCATCCGGCAGTAACTCCTGGCCTTCATTGCTCTATCATCTCCCCTCTTTGTTGAGTTTCCCCCCTTCCCTGCCTGCTGTCTTCAATTGAGTTCCCCAGCTTCCCTCTGACAGCAGTGGCTGCTGATAACCCACCCAGCCTTTGACGTTAAGTAGGTACACCCGCAGGACTGTTCGTGGCCCACCCCCTTAACCAACCTAAATAAATAACTCACCTGATGAATGACCAGACCCCTGATTGATCTCTGTGCAGCACTTGAACTGACTTAACATGACTCCCTGGACTGGCTACACTGGGAGCCACAGGGCTGACTGTGGCCCACTGTGGCTCTACAGTGGCAGACTGTAGAGGTATGGACCCCTGGCCTGATCTGACCTTCTCAACAAGCTGACTGACCATGCCCAAGCTCCTGGCCTGATATTGGAGGCTGCCCTTGACTTATTGTGCCTGGAAGGTCTGACTGAATGGTGACTCCCTTGACTACTCCCCTTAGCGTTTGAAAAATAACCATTTGATTGAAAAACATGCAGTATATGCTGCTGGCCCATGGTATATGGATGAGATTGATACCTTGCAGCAATATGTCAACTCCATTGAATTAAAACTGTGGACAACCATGACAAGCTGCCTGTCTTTGTGCCTTCCCTAAAAGACAGCTCAAGACAAATGTACTGTGAGCCTGTTAGCTCTGGTTGAAGGTGTAAAGTGTAAAAAAGCTATACAAGGCAAAGTAGAACTGGTGTATTCCAAAGTGCAGCACTGATTTGCAGGAGCATATTGCAAGGGGTTAGAAATGTGCCATGAAGATACAATGAGGCGGATGTATGTTTGATGCCAACATCTGTGGATGCAGGGTGCAGATAGTTGCTGCTCATGGAATATGCCCTGGGACATTGGCGACTGCTGAGCCAGATGAAGGGCTGGAGAGGCAAGTGGTGAGTTGCAGTTGCCAGGTACCTGCTCTGACTTTCAGGTCAGGAATTGTCACCATCTAGTTTCTATCCAAAAAGTGGGAGAATGGAAAACAGAATCTCAATGAGATGAGATAAACTAAAAATGGGATGCTGATAGATGTAAAAGGCCTCACCTTGCACTATTCAACACTTGGTAGATAAATGGAGCTTTTTGTTCTTGTCATTGAGAATTGCTCATTTCTGATCTCACCTGATTTTACCAACTTTCTTGCCAATACATTTATCAAATATATACCTAGCCCTGACCTGATGGGAATGATGTCAATGTTGATGGGTAAGAATGGAAATTGGCCGAGGAGTCATGCAATGCTAGGGACCCAAGGGAAGGATTCCCATTGTAAAGATGGATTTGTGTTGCATCGGGAGATAAAAGTTTGTGAAAAAGGGAGATAAAGCTGGGTCTGGAGACATCCAATAATCCTTTGCAAAGCCTGTGGAAGTGGATCCTGCACTCCTGTTCCAGAAGAATTTCAAATGAAAGTAGCATTCTAGAATCTATCTTCACCTTCACTGGAAACTCTTCTACTCTGAGAACTGGAATAGTTCAAGAGGCAGCTAAAGGGCAATTAGGGATGAGCTATAAAAGTTAGCTTAGCCTGGAATGCCTATATCACACAAACAAATTTTTAAAAAATTCTCCCAGTGTCTGGACAATTGTTCTTATATTCATTTTCATAGAATGGCGTATAAATTAGAAACTTAAGCTGCTTAGGCCATATGGACTACTTATGTTGGGTATTCTATTGAGCAGTAGTCCTAAGTCAATATATCACACTGATCCCACGTTTTAATCACCTTTCCTTCAATCACCTATCTGAACAATTATTAATAGCCGACCTTAACTCTGTTTAAGTCGCTGATTCACAGGTGTGTGCTACAGGCTTATAAACCTCTGCTTCAGAAGGTTTCTCTTGCTCTAAATTTGTTATCACTTGATCTTATGTCTCTGTCGCCCTTCTCTCAACCTTACAACTGCAGTCACACATTTTACCAATCATCCTCAAACTGGTAGGAACATTGCTTGACTGGGGCAATTTATTTTGTTCATTCTTGGGATGTGGGTTTCACTGGCTTGGTGAGTAAATAACACCCATCCCTAGCTGTCCTTGAGAAAGTGGTGGTGTGCTGCCTTCTTGAATTGCTAGAGTCGATTTCCTGTAGGTCAAACCACAATGCCCTTGGGGAGGGAGTCCAGGATTTGACTCTACCTCACTCAAGGAACAGCGACATATTTGAAAGTAAGAATGGTGTCTAGTGTAGAGAGGTACTTGGTCATGTTCCCATGTAACTGCTATGTGCTACAGGTTGCAGATTTGGAAGTACTGTTGAAGAAGCCTTGGTGATTTACTGCAGTAAGCCTTGTAAATGGTATGTGGGGGAGGCAACTGCCCAGTGGTACTATCCGTGGATGTTAATCCAGAGCCCGGATAATGTTCTGGGGTCCTGGGTTCAAATCCCGCCATAGCAGATGAATTTGAATTCAATAAATATATGGAATTAAGAATCTAATGATGACGATTAATTCATTGTCAATTGTTGGAAAAACCCATCTGGTTCACTAATGTCCTTTAGGGAAGGAAACGACCATCCTAACCTGGTCTGCCTACATGTGACTCCAGATCCAGCAATGTGGTTAACTCTTAACTGCCCGCTGGGCAATAAATGCTGCCTAGCTAGTGACATCCCGTGAATGAATAAAGAAAAAAAATGTATTGCTGCTACTGTGTGCTAGTGGAGAAGGGTAGTGGATGGAGTCCTGATCAAGTGTGTTGCTTTGTCCTGGATGGTACTGAGCTTCTTGCATATTGTTGGAGTTGCACTCATCCAGGTGAGTGAGGAATATTCTATCACACCCCTGATTTATACCTTGTACTGGTGGGCAGCCTTTGGGGAGGTGGGCTACTTGCTGCAGAATTCCTAGCCTCTGGCCTGTACTTGGAACCACCTTATATGGTTGGTCCAGTTCAATTTCTGGTTAATGGTAAGCCCAAGATGTTCTTAGTGGAAATTCAAGTGATGCTAATGAATGTCAAGGGACATTGGCTTGATTCTGGTCAATGCCAATGATGTGAATGTTATTTGCCATTTATCAGTGCAAGGCTGGGCATTACCCAGGTTTTGCTGCACATGGGCATGAACTCTTTCAGTACCTGAGATGTTGCAAATGATGCTGAGCCTTGTGCAATCTTCAGTGAATATTCCCACTTCAGAACTATGATGGAAGGAAGGGCTTTAATGAGGGAACTGGTTAGATGTGGGACATTACCCTGCGGAACTCCTGCAGAGATGTGCTTGAGCTGAGATGATGGACCTCTAACAACCATGAAAGTTTGGAGAGGTGGGCATGCCCTGAGAGTTCTCAACATTGAGACCCCATGAAGTCTCATGGCAAAGGTTAAACAGGTTAGGATTCAACCTATTGGAATTTAGAAAAAATGAGAGGTGATCACACTGAGACATATAGGATTCTTAAAGGGCTTGACAGGGTAAAAACTGAGAAGATGTTTCCCCTCATGGGAGGGTATAGGGCCATAGGACATAGTCTCAGAATAAAGGGATGCCAGTTGAGGAGGAATTTCTTCTCTCAGAGGAGTGGGAGTCTTTGGAACACCTTGCCATAGAATGCTCTGAGGGCAGAACCCTTGTATTCATTTAAGGCTGAGATTGATAGGTTTTTGATTAGTAGGACAATCAAGCATTATGGGGAAAGGGCAGGAAAATGAACATTAGGAGTGTCAGATCAGCCACGATCCAATTGAATGGTGGGACAGCCTTCAGGGGCCAAATGGCCTACTCCTGTTTCTATTTCTAATGGCCTTAAAGTTAATTTTATGCCATTTTGTGACTTGTTTTGTATAAATGTATCTTATTGTCTTATTTTATTTGTCTTTAATTAACTGCATGGTTATGTCTTATAAGGCAACATAGGCCGTAAAAACTCAGCACAGTCATAATGTTTGATTCCAGGTAATCATATGAATAAGGTCTAATGCAATTCCTGTAAAGCTTTTGATGTCTATTTCATTGCAGAACAAAGGAAGACCCTGTATAATCTTCACCTTTCAAAGTGACTGCTATCTTACGGAACCAGTCAGCAGATACCAGATATCTGAAAGATGACCGGCATCCTTAAGAAACAAATCTGAAATTGGTCATGCACCACCTAGCCAAGCCAAGACTGATCCTATGCTATTTATGTTTTGGCAAGCTAATCAGAACTCAAGGAACCCACTGACTATGCACAGCAAGGGTTAGTAGGCAGGCATGTGACAAGAAATGAATAAAACTTCAGTCATTAGAACACAATGAGAAGCAAGTGTGTAATCAACCAGAATTTGCAAGCTGGTATTCCACAGTAAATCAATGATTTCACTACCTTTTATCAAGTGTCATTTCTTTATACTTATTGTGACAAACTTAATACATTTTGTGAAACTTATGGAGCCGCAGTGGTCCTATGACTAGATGAACATGTAAATCACTTTTTAGGTTAGTTGTCCCAACCAGTCTTTGACTTAAGTCTTGCAATTACATTGAATTCTCTCTATTTAACAAGGTATGGTTTCTTTGGAAAAGGATAAAGAATAACAAGTTTCCAATGAGAAAGAAAAGTAGTCTTAATTAAAGAAATAGATGAATTTGCATATGCAGGCACATATTCATTGCATGTATTTTGAGCGAATATAAAAGTCACTCCAGAAGTCTCACTATGATTCCAAGAGAAAACCACACAATAGGTATGACAGATAAGTTTCTTTTTAGGACAGATGTCAACCAAGCCAAAGGGATTAATTGGTTTGATTGGAAGACCCACAAACCTTTCAGATATATATTCATTAAGGTACTAGAAAGATTCATCCTTATTGTTGTGGTTCTGTTCGCCGAGCTGGGAATTTGTGTTGCAGACGTTTTGTCCTCTATCTAGGTGACATCCTCAGTGCTTGGGAGCCTCCTGTGAAGCTGGGACAACACTACTATTTTAGGACAAGCCAAACAGAGAACAGCCAGGGAATTCCTAGAGGCATGGCACTCATCCACAGATTCTATCAACAAACACATCGACCTGGACCCAATATACCGGCCACTACAGCGGACAGCTGGAACTGACAACCAGAAGCGGCAGAGACAAACCACTATAAATGCCGGAGGAAACATCACAGAAGCGCTTCACAGGAGGCTCCCAAGCACTGAGGATGTCACCTAGACATGGGACGAAACGTCTGCAACACAAATTCCCAGCTCGGCGAACAGAGCCACAACAACGAGCACCCGAGCTACAAATCTTCTTACAAACTTTGAATTCATCCTTATTACAAGAAAATTAATATCATAAAGATAAAGGAGTCTTATGGCAATTATATATTACCTTGATGTAATCACACCTGGTCTCCTCGACTAAGAAAGGATATACTTGCCTTAAACAGAATGCAACAATGGTTCACCCAGACTGATTCCTGGGATGAAGGCATAGTCATATGAGGGGAGATTCAGCAGATTATGTCTATATTCCCTGGAATTTAGAAGAATGAGTGGTGATCTCATTGAAACATAAAATAAATCTTAAGAGGCTTGCAAGAATAGATATTGGGACATTGCTATCCCTGGCTAGGAATTTTACAACTAGTGATCATTGCTTCAAAGTAAGTAATATATCAAAGCCAATTAGGACTGACAAGAAGAGAAATTTCTTCACTTGAAAGATTATGGCCATTTGAAATCCTGTACTCCGAAGAGCTCTGAATGCTAAATCATTGAGTATATTGAAGTCAGTATTGAAAACTTGTTGGCTATTAAGGCAATCAGGATATAGGGATTGTGCAGGAAAGTGTAAATGTGGTTAAAGATCAGCAAAGACCCTTTTGAATGATACTCAAGGGGCCAAAAGGCATACTCCTGCTATTATGATGCTCCTATGATTGACTCCTGAATGGAATGAGACAATAAATAAAGTTTCTATTTAGATGGAAAGATGTACAGAAAGATGTTAAAGATCTCATGGCACTGTGGGAAAAGAAAATATTAGAGTCACAGAGCCATAGAGATGTACAGGACGGAAACAGACCCTTCATTCCAACTCGTCCATGCCAACCAGATATCCTAACCTAATCTACTCCCACTTGCCAGCACTTAGCCCATATCCTTCGAAACCCTTCCTATTCATATACCTATCCAGATGCCTTTTAAATGTTGTAATTGAACCAGCCTCTACCACTTCCTCTGGTGGCTCATTCTATACACGCACCACCCTCTGTGTGAAAACGTTGGCCCTTAAGTCCCTTTTAAAGTTTTCCCTCTCACCCTCAACCTATGTCCTCCAGTTCTGGACCCCCCCACCCCAGGTAAAAGACCTTGTCTGTTTATCCTATCCATGCCCCTCATGATTTTATAAACATCTATAAGATCACCCCATGACACTCCAAGGAAAACAGGCCCGGCTTATTCACCCTCTCCCTGTAGCTCAAATCCTCCAACTCTGGTAGCATCCTTGAGATCTTTTCTGAACCCTTGCAAGTTTTACAACATCTTTCTGATAGGAAGGAGATCAGAATTGCAAGCAATATTCCAAAAGTGGCCTAACCAATGTCCTGTGCAGCTGCAACATGACCTCCCAAGTCCTATACTCATGCTCTGACCAACAAAGAAAAGCATACCAAACGCCTTCTTCACCATCCTATCTACCTGTGACTCCACTTTCAAAGAACTATGAACCTGCGCTTCAAGGTCTCTTTGTTCAGCAACACTCCCAAGGACCTTACCATTAAGTGTGTAAGTCTTGCTCTGATTTGCCTTTCCAAAATGCAGCACCTCGCATTTATCTGAATTAAACTCCATCTGCCACTCCTCAGCCCATTGGTCCATCTGATCAAGATCCTGTTGTAATCTGAGGTAACCTTCTTTGCTGTCCACTACATCACCAATTTTGGTGTCATCTGTAAACTTACTAACTATACCTCCTATGTTCACATCCACGGCATTTATATAAATGATGAAACGCAGTGGACCCAGCACCGACCCTTGTGGCACTCCACTGGTCACAGGCCTCCAGTCTGAAAAATAACCCTCCACCACCACCCTCTGTCTTCTACCTTCAAGCCAGTTCTCCCTGTATTCCATGAGATCTAACCTTGCTAACCAATCTACCATGAGGAACCTTGTCAAATGCCTTATTGAGATCCATATAGATCACATCCACCATTCTGCCCTCAAACTTCTTCAAAAAACTCAATCAAGTTCATGAGACATGATTTCCCATGCACAAAGCCACGTTCACTATCCCTAATCAGTCCTTACTTTTCCAAATACATGTAAATCCTGTCCCTCAGGATTCCCTCCAACAACTTGCCCACCACTGATGTCAGGCTCACCAGTCTACAGTTCCCTGACTTGTCCTTACCACCTTTCTTAAATCGTGGTACCACGTTAGCCAACCTCCTGTCTTCCGGCACTTCACTCGTGTCTATCCTGATACAAATACCTCATCAAGGAGCCCAGCAATCACTTCCCAAGCTTCCCACAGAGTTCTGGGGTACACCTGATCAGGTCCTGGGGATTTATCCACTTTTATGCATGTCAAGACATCCAGCACCTCCTCCTCTGTAATACGAACATTTTTCAAGATGTCTACTTGGAAGTTCTGGCTAATACTTGTCCCTCATTAAAAACACACCAAAAATAAATCAACTGGCACCTGAATTCAATGATGCTTGTACCTTCTTGCAAACTTGTTGCTATATTTGCCTACACAACATATATAATTCTACCACAACAAAACAATGTACCCCTGAAGGGCACTTAGAGCAGTAAAATGTATCAACACGTCAAAGGAACACTATCAGGCAATTTTGAAGAATATCAAAAAGGTATGTTTTAAGGAGCATAATAAAGGAAAAGAGAGAGAGAGACAGAGGGTTGGACTTTCTCTTTGCATCACAATCTCAGTTTTGGCCCTAATTCTCGGTCAGAAAACTAACAGTAGCAGTAGTGGGTTATTGCTCACAATCCTCCTGCTGGCAGCTGAGTAAGAAGCTGTCTTCGGGGGCCTTGTTCTCCATATCCATGATTGGACATCAGTGAATCACTTGGTGTAATGTTCAGCTGGCAGTCCCACCTGGAGAAATGGGTGCTGCTGAGATGGACTGGGTCGAATAAGGGCATTTCAAATTGAAATCATTGTCTTCAGCGTTGTAAATAAAAAATCCCTTATATCCGTATTCTCAGTGAAGGAAAACTCCTTTCACGGAGTTGTTTGCAGCTGTGGTTGTGGCCATTTTTTCCTAGCAGATCAGAGCTGTCATGATGCGGAGGAGATGGTTACAATCCTATGATACCTCAAATAAATGAATCAAATTATTTGTTTAACAAAACATTGTTGGATTCTCAATTTAATTAGTATTCGTGAAGTAACTGCTTATTTTGTCCTACGTTATCTTTTCTAAAAGCTTTCCCTGCATTGAGGTTAAACCGACTGCAATTGCTGGGCTTCTCCTTGCACCCTTTATTGAACAGCTGGGCAACATTTGTAATTTTCCAATCCTCTGGCATCACCCTGAATGCGGGGATGATTAGAAGATTTTGGCTGTGCCTCTACAATTTAAACTGTTACATGCCCCCTATATCCTTGAATGTATCTTAAATTGCTGGCAACTTACCTACTTATCTATGGCCTTGCTACTATCTCACTTTTATTTATTTTTAATAAACAAAGTTGCTCAACAATGGATGTCACCATAACATTAAAGTACCTCCTTGCTTGGACAGTACTCAATTAATACATCAGCCATACCCTCTGCCTCCAAGCATAAATCTCCTTTTTGCCTAATTGGCTCTACTCATACTTTTGCCAGTTAATATGCTGAGAGACGACTTTTGGATTCCCTTTTATTTTGGCTGTCAGTCGTGATACACTGTCTTTACTTTTTTTATTCTTCTAAAAAGAAAACAACCCCTAGCAATCCCTTTTTTTTACAATGGGCCTCTACCCTAATGTCCTCGCTTGCTCCTCCTCCACTTTTCCCAACAGTCTAAAAACCACCATTTTCCAACTCCTTTCAGTTCTGAAAAAATCATATCAGAACAGGACTTAACAGCAGTTATTGGTCAGGCCCTGGGGAATGTTGTCAAAAGAAAGAGCGAGGGTGCAGGTACATAGTTCCTTGAATGCAGGTGGACAGGGTGGTGAAGAAGGCATTTGGCATGCTTGCCTTCATCAGCCAGAACACTGAGTATAGGAGTTGGGAAGTCATGTTATGGCTGTATAAGACATTGGTAAGGCCACATTTGGAGTACTGCATACAATTATGGTCATCCTGCTAGAGGGGTTTTTAAACTGGAAAAGGTGTCAAAAAGATTTACAAGAATCTGGAGGGTTTGAGTTATAAGGACAGGCTGGATAGGCTGGGACTTCTTTTCTGGAGGTTGGAGGCTGAGGGGACATTAAAGAGATTTATAAAATCATGATGGGAATAGATAAGGTGAATACCCAAGGTCCTTTCTCCAGGGTAGGGGAGTCCAAAATTAGAAGGCATAGGTTTAAGGTGAGAGGGAAAAGATTTAAAAAGATTTAAAATTTGAGAGGTTTTATACGGAGGGTGATGCACATATGTAATGAGCTGCCAGAGGAAGTGGTAGAAGTGAGAACAATTACAATATTTCAAAGATATTTGGACAGTACATGGATAGGAAAGGTTTTGGGGAATGTGTGCCAATTGCAAGCAAGTGGACTAGCTCAGTTTGGGAAACCTGGTCAGCATGGATGAATTGGGCTGAAGAGTCTGTTTCCATGCTGTATGACTCTATGAATCTACGACTCAAAGTATTAACTCTGCTTCTCTCTCTAAAGATGCTGTTAGACATAGAGTTTCTCTGGCATCCTGTTTTTATTCATCCTTATCTATCTCTTAAATAAGTGATCCTTTACTCTGATTACACCATCTGGGGGTGCTAGATTCCCCAGAAAGGGAAACAATCTCTCCTCATCTATGCTGTCAAGCCCTCTAAGAATTTTCTATGTTTTAATTAGGCTGCCTCTCATTCTTCTAAATTCCATTGAATACAGGCCCAATCTACTCAACCTCTCTTCATAAGAAAATCTTTGCAGAATATGATAGGGTTGGGAAACTACAAATAGGGATTTACACAGTGGAACGTAATGAATGGATGCATGGCTCAAAAACTGGAAGGACTGATATAAAATATTCCTGGAAACAAACTGCTCAAGAATAATAGGGGAGGAAAGAAATGAAGTGGGACACTGGTATTGATTAGGGAGAATATAACTGTGTTGGAGAGAAAGGGTGTCTTGGAAAGGTCAAGGACAAAATCTATTTGATTGAACCCCCACCCCCACCCTCACCCAAACAAAAAGCCAGCATTCCATTGCTGGATGTATTATTTAGAGGTCCAATTGGAAGAACAAATTTGCAAAGTAATAACCGAGGTACAAAATCTACAGAGTAGTTATAATTTGGAAGTTTAATTATCGTAATATAGTTTGGGATAGTGGTAATTTAAAGACCAGAATTTCTAGAGTATGTTCAGGACAATTCTCAGATCAGTAATTTTCCTGGTCGTCTGAGGAAGGAGACATTGCTGTTCTGGGGGAATGAGTTGGATCAAGATAATGAAGTACCAGTTGGGAACTATTTGGGGAACAGTTAGCATAGATTTAATTTAGCTATAGAAAATGACTCGATTGACGCCATACAGGTAGAAGAAAGAACAAACAAGATGAGAAGACAGTGGTGAGAGTAGTCCATAGGTCTCCTAACAGTAGCTATTCTGTAGAACAAACAACAAATTATGAGATACAAAGAATAAATTAAGAGACAATGAAGGCATGTTAAAAAAGGCAGACAATAATCATGGGTGAGTTTAATCTTCATGGGGATCTGTGAAAATCAAATCGGCAAAGATAACCTTGAGGAATAATTTATTGAGTTTTGTCGATCGATGTTTTGTAAATATTCCCAATTTTGGATCAGGCTATTTTGTATCGAGTAATGTGCAACAAGGTAGTTTTAATAACTTATGCCAGAGTAAGAGATTCCCTACGGAATAGAGACCCAACATGGTAAAATTTAGCACTAAGCTTAAGGGGAAGAAACGTGGGTCAGAAACAACAATGCTATGCTTAAGTAAGGGCATTGCAAAGAAATAAGGGCTGACTTATATAGTTAATGGTAGTGCCCTGAGGAGTGTTCTCGAACAAAAAGACCTAGGGGTGCAGATGCAGAGTTTCCTGAAAGTGGAGTTGCACGTAGACAGGGTGATGGAGAAGATGTTTGGCACTCTTGCCTTCATTAGTCAGAGCATTGAGCATAGGAATTGGCGGCTGTACAGGACATTGGTGAGGCCACTTTTAGAATTCTGTTCTCCCTACTATAGGAAATATGTTATTAAACTTGAAAGGGTTCAGAGAAGATTTGGTAGGATGTTGCCAGATTTGGAGGATTTGAGTTGTAGACAGAGGCTGAAAGCCCGGGACTTTTTTCTTTGGAGCATCAGAGGTGACCATACAGAGGTTTATAAAATCATGAGGGGCATGGATAAGATTAATAGCCAAGGTTTTTTCCTAGGACAGATGAGTCCAAAGTTAGAGGGTATAGGTTTAGGGTGAGAGAGAAAAGATTTAAAAGGGACTTGAGGGAGAATTTTTTTCACGCAGAGAGTGTTGTGTGTATGAAACAAGCTGCCAGTGGAAGTGGAGGATGCTGGTACAATTTCAAGACGTAAAAGGCATCTGGATGGGTTCATGAATAGAAAGGGTTTAGAGGGATATCGGTCAAATGCTGGCAAATGAGACTAGATCAGTTTAGGATATTGGTTGGCATAGATGAGTTGGACCAAAGAGTCTCTTTCCATGCTGTATGACTCTTATGACTCTATGAATTGGCTGGTGAACTGGAAAGGAGTTTAGTAGAAAATACAGCTGAGGAACAATAGCAGATGTTTAAGAAAATAATTCATGACTCACAGCAAAGATATATCCAGTGATGAAGAAGAATTCTAGGAAGGTGTTAACCATATATAACCGAGTAAGTTAAGGATAGAATCAAATGAAAGATAAAAAATACAATGTGGCAGTGACTAGGGTAAACCCTTGTTTTAAAAGTCAACAAAAGATGACCAAACAAAAATAAAGAGTGATTAAATAAATAGAGAGCAAATTAGCAAGTAATATAAAATACAGATAGTAAAGGTAAGAGCTAACACATAGTATGATATAAAAAAGAAAACAGAAGTCAAAGTGGAACATAGGGCCCATAAAGAATGAGGATGAGGAAATAATAGTGACAAACCTGAACATGGCAGAGCAGGTGAATAAATATTTTGCTTAGTCTTCACTAGAAAACATTAACAGCATTCCAGAAATGCTAAATAATCAAGAGGCCCAATGTGGGGTAGAAATAAACACAAGAACTATCACAAGAGAAAAGCAACTAGGGAAACTAATAGGCTAAAGGCCAATAAGTTAATTGGATTTGATGGGTTGCATCCTGGGATTTTAAAAGAATTAACTACAGAGATAGTGGATATATTAATAGAAATCTCCTTAGATTTCGGAAAAGTCCCAGAGTATTGGAAAACTGTCAATATAACACTCCCTCCCTTCAAAAAGGGAGGAAGACAGAAAAGGAGGGAACAATTGGCCAGTCAGATTAGCATTTGTTATTGGGAACATGTTGGAGTATATTATATAGGATGTAATAGCTGAGCATTTATAAATGCATAATAAAATCAAGCAGAAACAGTACAGCTTCAGAAGGGGAAATTATAAATGAAACATTTATTACAGTTCTTTGAGGAGGTGCAAGCAGGGTAGATACAGGGAAACCAGATGATTCAATGTGTTTGGATTTCCAAAAGGGTCTTCAATAAAGTACTGCATATTAAGTGAGCATTAAGATAAGGACCATGCTGTGTGGACATTATATTAGCATGGATGGAGGATTGACTAACTAATAAGAGATCGAAAATTGATCATTTGAAATCAAAACTATATAATAAGATGGCTTTTTCATTTAATTATTTATGACATTTCTGAATGTTAGTAGTAGAGTATAATGCTCTTACTGCAGTATTAAATCAAACTCAGCTCTTGTTCATGATCAATACAAAGTTACCTTATAGTAATATTAGAAAATATATATTTATAGAAAATTTATTTTATATAGATTAGATAGGAGGTGCCTTCTTTAGAATGATATAATAAATAGTTTTGAGTACCCTGATCAACATTTTTAGAGCAATGTGAAAGGTTGAAAATGAGAATGGAAGTAAAATATACATACTGAATCAAGAGATCGATCCATTCTTCTTTCAGAAAGCTTTGGAGCAAGATGAAGTAATGGGTGCACAGCGGACAACTACAACAAAAAAAAACCATGATAAACACCAGACATTCAGAGATTTCTCACATTTTCAAATAATCCAATCTTGTACTTTTTTTAAAAATCAGACACTAAATTACTGAACAGATTTATTCCATTGACAGATTCTTTAAAGGTTAATAGGATTAAAGATAGCACAATATTTGCTTGTTCTTGCACGGGTTGTGTCACTGGCAATGCCAACATTTATTACCTCTTCTGAATCAGCTTTGAACTGAATGGTTGGTTTGCTAGGTCATTTAAATGATCAGTTAAAAGGTATTTCAAAGTTTAATATTCATTCTTAGTCTTTAAAATATTTTTATTTTAGATTATGGGAATAAAGTTAAAGTTAAACATTAACAAACGATGTATTATTATATTTATGCATTCAGAAGAGATTTCTTTACTATCTGCAATTATGAAAAGTGAAAGTATTATTATTAGGCTATTATGATAGTACATGAGCACTATTACTAAAACATTAACTGAAAATACTTACTGCATTTTTCAGATGTGGTGTTTGCGTTTTGGAGTAATGAAATAAAAACTGTATCAGAGAAAAACAGAACTTCACTAATGCACAATGAGGTAAACAAATTTCACAATTTTACTCTATAAATAAAATAATAAAATATACTTACTCTTTTATACATGCTTATACCATCATCACCCTAGAGTAGGTGTAATGATAGAATATTTGGTAAGTTAACAGCAATAGTAACTTGTAACAGAAACAAACCTTTGAATTTAATCATTTAGAAAAGGAAATGGCAGTATCTGAATTTGAAAGAAAATGTGTAAAATAACTTCAATGATTAATACCAAATACTCACCTCAGTTCTTGGCATATTTTGTAGGATGGTATTGCAAAAGTCCATAACAAATTTAGTGAGCTGAAATGTAAATATTTAATGTATGTCAATTAGCAAAAACACAACAAAGATGGCAGTTCTTAAAGTCTAACAGTATTTTGGTTCTTAGCCATTCCCCCTCCCCACCCCCATTGCTCATTTCTTTTTACCTCAAGTAATTGGGAATTTACACATTAGAATTAACCAATTCCTGAATCATTGCCAGTCAATGTTAAAGAATATTAATTAGCAATTAATTTTCTCCTTCTGTTATTCTTCTATAACAAAGGGCAGTTTCTTTCTATTCCAAAGTGTTTTCTCTATAGCAGGGGGCTGCAGATGGTAACAGTGAACTACTGTGAAGTCATAAGCATGCTGAGGAACTGCAGTTCTAAACATGTCAGAAAACATGTTAGCTCCTTCATCATAAGAAACTGAACATAGATATTGTGGTTTTATAAAATCCAACAGATATTAATTATAATTAACTATTATGCAGAAGCATTATATTTGCACAGCATCTCCTTAGTCAGCAAAAACTTTATCCTTTAATCCCAGTGGACTGGCTCACTTCAAACTCAGGCTACACATCAATGATCAACAAAATAATCCAAAAAGCCAAATTGTCTACAATGAGTATCAACGTTGAAATTCAGAACTAAGATTTTATTCAAGGTCCTCAGAAACTTTATAATGATGTGATGTTACCATTCTCATGCATTCTCCTAAAAACTCTGAGTACAAAGGAAGACCAAAGGTCACAAAGATCAAATGTGGTTCATTTCCCTGGCTGTGCTGAGTGAATGTATTTCTATTAGCTTATTAGTAAGGCACAGTTATCCCAGTCTAGACTACTTCCAATTAAAAAGTAAGTTGCATCACTCAGTATTACCCTTTGCCTCTTCAGGAAAATGAGGAAGGCGACAAGAGGTTTTGCTGAATGTCAGAGAACTCCAATAATAAAGGATGAACATGTAGTTCAGTACCCTTCTTCATAGTAGACCTTTTGATCCTTTCAGAGATACAGTATAACGCATGAGGCTTACTTGGAAAATATGTGCCCGCCTGAGTCTTACTGCATAGCTCATACTACTACGCTGCCAGACTCAAAGTTATTATTGCATTCAAATATTCTTTGTTTTTAGAAGCATTCAGGATACTTTAGGTATCATGGCTAAAATCATCTACTGAAAGGACCATTATTGAATTTGGCAAGTCATGGTTACACTGCTTGAAATACAAAACCTTTTCAATGGATAACAAAGAGCTGTGAGTTTATTGGAAAGCAGGATTAGCAGAGATTCTGCTGTTAATCTATTCAATAATTTAGCTAAATGTTCATTCACAAACTGATCAAAATCTTGGAAGGTTGTTTGACCATCCTTTTGACAAAAGGACAATAATGACTTGTCTTGTACTAGCAACAAAAAATGCCCTTATTGTATTGTACTTAAGGAATCTCAAATATATAATTCATTAAAAAGATTACAGATAAATACATTTATTCACTACGTGTTTTACAATGAAGAAAATAAAAGTTCTTATTTTACCTGAGGCTGTGTCTGAAGTGCCCTCCACTGAGTAAAACACAAAGCCAAATTCTAAAGTGGTGAAAACAAGATCACAATTACATTTACATTATGTTGCTCATCCCCCAGGAATGTAATTTGTTGTTAAAGTTAGACAATGTCAGCCACAATATCCAGCAAACATTTATTGGAATCATTAATATTACCTCTGCATTGTTATTGTCCCATTCTTCAAAATAGTCTTGGAAGTGATGTGGAGACCCTGCCAACAGGGATAAGTAAGTGTGATGGATGCAAATGGTCAAAGAACACATTAAGTATATATAATAAAACTAACATATTGAAGCGTGGAAACTGGATGAGAAAAAAGTGTATAATCAAATTAACAAAGAAGTAGAGCTGAAATTTAGTTCTTATAAAATGGGTATTTATATTTGAATTGCCCATTGACTTTCAGCAATATTGAGGTGAATGAGACCAGGACATGTGACAATCTGTTATGCAGGATCACCATCCACATTAGCTTCTGAAATAAGTCCATAGAGGTTGGTATCCCATCACCAAGTCACTGTGTATTTACATTTGAGCAGTCCATGACTTTAGTACTGCCTCTTCAGAGTCCACTCTCAGAATGCAGTATCTCTGACACTTTCATTTTTATCTGTCAGCCAGGGCTCCCTGATTGGGAATGTTAGCCTGTTCCAATCAGGGAACTCATATTCTATGATGCCTAGCTGGTTGACCTTGTTACAATTACTAAAGCTTCCATTTAAGTGGGAAGACACATTCAAATTAAATATCAAAAAAAGTGGGTGTCAAATGTCACATGTTCGGTTGCTACTGAGTGCTAATCACATCTTTGTAAAATGGGTGTCCATTTGCTAGGGTGTCCATTACAGAGAAAGCAGAATTGAGTTCAACAAATCCAGTAAGGCATTCACAGAGAGTTGATTTCTGAGCTATTTTGTGTCAATATCAGAATCTATACTGAATCCTCTATAAGACATCATTCTTTTAAAAATGGACACTAATGAGGTCTGGAAACCTCTAATTCTTCAGCAGGACAAAATATCCTGATCCTCTGGCCAGTTACATTATCTGCATCATGTTGCAGCAATACCTGATCACTTGCACACTCTCATCTGACAGATTCTCCAATGTCCATTAGTAGAATGTCTTCAAAATTGGTATTTGTTGTGATTAATTGTAGTGAAGTGCTGAGAGAAGGATCTAATGCTTCTTCTGCCTTTGTTCCTTCTTCTGGGATATTGAGGAAGAAAGGCAATAGAGCTTGTTAAATAACAGAGTTCAGATGGAAATTGCAGTGGAAGCTGAGACATGATGGGGTTTATGGTACTATCTGCTTACAGATAATGCAGAATGAGAAGGAAAAGAATCCTACATCTCCTTTCCATTGTCCAAATATTTTCTTTCCTTGAAGCTCCAAGTCTTGACATGGTAAAGGATGAGAAGGCGATCCCAATGAACAATTTTTATTTTTCTAAGGAGATCTATGTTTTAATAGTTTGATTAGCGGGGGCACATTATTCTCATTTGATTTTTCTAAAGTTCATTCATGGGAGGTGGGCTTTGCTGGCTGGTCCAGCATTTATTGCCCTCCCTAGGTAGATCCACAAACCCTCTAGGGAGGGAATTCCAGGATTTTGACTCAGCAAGACATAAGGAATAATTCAAGATGGTTGTTGGCCTGGAGGGAAACTTGCAGGTAGTGATGTTCCCATATATCTACTGATCCCGACCTTCTGGAAGATAGTGGCTTTGAAAGGTGCTGGCTAATGAGCCTAGTGAATTTCTGCAGTGCATTTTGTAGATGGTATATACTGCTGCTTGTGAGCATTGGTGTGGACAGAGTTAATGGATGTGGTGCCAATCATATTGACTGCTTATCCTGATGGTAAAAAGTTTCTTGTGTGTTGCTGGAGCTGCATTCATCTAGGCAAGTGAAAAACATTCCATCTCATTGCTGACTTGTGCCTTGTAGTTGGTGGATAGGCTTTGGGAAGACAAGAGGTAAGTTACTTGCTGGTAGAGTCTTAGCCTCTGACCTGCTCTTGCAGCTATTGGCTCTATATGCTGTTGCAGTTCAGTTTTTGATCAATGTTCACCCCCGGTATTGATTGTGGGAAATTCAGTGATGGTTAGGCTCTCTGTTCTTGGAGATGGTCAATGCCTAGCACTTGTATTATTGTTACTTGTCTCTTGTCAGTCCAAAACTGGATTTTGTCAGTTCCTGTTGCATTTGAAAATGAATTGTTTCAGCATGTGAGCAGCTGCGATTGGTGCTGAACGTTGTTCAAATATCAGCAAGCATCCTCACTTCCTACCTTAAAATGAAGGGAAGGTCATTGATGAAGCAGCTGAAGATGGTTGTTCTGAAGACACAACCCTGAGCAACTTCTGAAGACATCTCCTGGAACTGAAATTACTGGTCTCCAACAATTAGAGCCACCATCCTGTCTGTCAAGTATAGCTTCAACCAGTAGAAAGTTATCCTTTAGATTCCCACTGACTGAAGTTTAGCCGTAGTTTGTTGATGCCCTATTTGGTCAAAAGCAGCACTGATCTCAGCTCTTTTATTCATGTTTGAACCAAAGCTGTAATGAGGTCAGGAGCTGAATGGCTCTGGCAGAACCCAAACTGGGCATCAGTGAACAGGTTAATGCTGAGCAGATGCTGCTTGATAGCACTGTTGATGACACTTTCCATCAATTTACTGATGATCAAGAGTATACACTTGGGATTGTAATTGGCTGGATTGGATTTGTCCTGCTTTTTGTGTACAGAACATAACCTGGCCAATTTTCCACATTGTCGAGTAGATGTCAGCATTGTAGCTGTACTGAAACAATTTGGCTAGAGCTGTAGGAATTTCTGGAGCACACATCATCCATACTATCGCTGGAATTTTGCAGGGCCCATAGCCTTGGCAGTATCTGGTACCTCCGGCCATTTCTTATATATCAAACGGACAGAAACTTTAGTCTAATAGTCAATGTTATAGTGTAAGTGGTGAAAACTACTTTATATTCATACCATTTTTAAAATTTAAATAAATTAATCGTGGCAACTTATTGACAGCAGGTGGACTGCAGCGGTTTAAGAAGAAACCTCACCAACACCTTCTCAAGGGCAACTAGGGACTGGCAATAAATGCTGGGCAGCCAGGGACCACATCCCACAACAAGAATGAATAAAACAAACATCAGCCAGTGTCACATTCACTTCACTCACAGTGGCTCCATTGAACAAAAACAGCTCACCTATTTAAAACAAAACTGTTAAAAAGGTACAAATTATTGAACATCTCATATGGGAGAGGTCATGGCAGATGGACGGAGATGTTTAAGACCTTAGTCTGAAGAATGGTTCACTGTCATTTTGTTTTCCGCGCTCTCAACTCATTTTGACATCCCCTAGCAGAGCGGAAAATATAATTTCAGACCAATCTCTAAACCATCCTACCCGTTACCCCGCAATTTGGAAGTCTAATCAAGTTTCAAATTTCCGCCTCCGTAACTATTATTGTCTGGCGTGTAGAAAGAGTTCATTTTTGATATCTGGCTAGGATCCGTACAGCAGAATTTTGCAGAACTTATTTACTCGTATTTGCCAGTTTCTCATAAACTCGGGATTTGATAGATCAGGTCGATCACTGGCAGCGCACAATCCGACAAAGTAACTGCAGTTTGTTTGACCTTCCGTGTAGTGGGAAATAGTGACACGGTCCGCACTCTGACAAAAGGCTGATATAAAAATATCATTTCTGACTGCATTGTTATTGCTTCATTAGGAATCAGATTAAGCCAATTTTGCAAATCAGAATCCCTAAATAAAAATCGCAATTATCTAGCCTTTAAATCTCAAAGATCAGAAACCTTCTGTCCTGATCTGTATAAAACGATGAAGAGGTCATTCGGCCCATCGAACCTGCTCAAGTACCATGAAGATCCAATTTTCCAAACTGTAAATAATATCTCAATTTAACCCCAAAACAACTAGACAAAAAAAAAATCACAATTACTAATCCAATGCGAATATCGGTGTTAATGATAATAAATAATTTCCACCAAACAACGCAGCTGGTTTGAGGTGACAAACTTGCATGAAGACACAAACTGAAATAAAAGCCCAGATTTTAAAAATTAACGAACACAATTTAAATCGACCGACAACCGTGATACGGCGTTTTTTGTTGCAATGATCAAACTTTGTATCAACCTTGATTTGGATCATTACAAAGAAAAACCGCTTCTTTGTCAAAAACCTACGAACCTGCACTTAAAGGCAAAGTAGACAGGCAACACCAGAGCAGAAAGATAAGCATTTGTGAGCTGCCCCTCATTTCAGTGCTCTTGCTGGAGCGACAGTGCGGCATGCTACTATGCAGGAGTTCTGGCAACTCGCTGCCGAGGTGGGAGCAACCCTCCATTTATATATAGCCTGACGGCTCCTGGATCAATTCCGCGCTCAGCGGGTGTCCCAATCGCCGTGTAAATGTCACACCGCGCTCTTATTTATCATGCTATCTCCCCGCTGATCAGCAGCACGCTTCAAACCTCACTTCAAAAGTTAATAAGCTGAGCCGAAACTACTTCTTTACGACGCAGAAGGGAGTTTAATTAAATGTCACACAAAATTACACATTGGAGACACGGGAATCTGATGTACATGTGTGTTGTTTGCTACGTACTCATCTCCCCTTTTGCAAGTCCATGCAGACTGTATAGCCATTTAATATTAACCTACAGAATTAATAATGGTACACAGTACAACGGAAACGCTCTCAAAATGTTAGCGCCAGATACAATGCGTTTGGAAAAGAAACGCGCCTGAACGCGATAGAGTAAAGGCTGCTTTGTGAATGATCTTCAGCTATAGAAGGGTCAGGCGGTAACGCGGATGTCAGAAAAGTGGGAAGCAATGTCTAAAAGTGACATAATAACAATGTCTGCGCTTGAAGATAATGAGTACATAAGAACATAGAAACTAGGAACCCTTTGAGCCTGCTCCGCCATTTGATACTATCATTTATATCTGCACATTCTTCCCGTGTCTGCGTGGGTTTCCTCTCGGTGCTCCGGTTTCCTCCCACAATCTAAAGATCTGCATGTTATGTGAATTGGCCATGCCAAGTTGCCCATAATGTTCAGGGATGTGCAGGTTAGGTGCATTAGTCAGGAGTAAATGTACAGTAATGGGAATGGATCTGTGTGGGCTACTCTTAGGACTTAGGTCTGTGGACTTGTTGGGCCAAATGGCCTGTTTCCACACTCTAGGGATTCTACTCTATGATTCTATGTCTCACCTCAACTCTACTTTTTGGCCATTCTGCACAACCCTCTGCACAACAGGTAATCAAAAACCTGTTGATCCACTCCATGAATTTACTCAATGGTCCAGCGTCCAACACAGTCTGGGGTGGGGAATTCCATAGATTCATGATTCTTTGAGAGAAGTAATTTCTCTTCATCTCTGTTTTAGATCTGCCACTCCTTATCATAAATCTATGACCTCTTTTTCTAGATTATCCGAATTGAGAAAGTATCCTTTCTATGTCTACTTCGTCAATCCTCTTTAGCATCTTACATACTTTAATTAGATATCCTTTCATTTTTCTAAATTCCAGACAGTATAGGCCTGAACTGCTAAATCTGTCTTCATAAGACAAGCTCCTCATCTCTGGAAGCAATCTAGTGAACCTCCTCTGAATTGCCTTCAATGCAAATACAACCCTCCCAATAGAGGGACCAAAAATGTAATGCTTCAGGTGCAGTCTCACTAATGCCTTGTAACATTGAATCAACTATCATTTGCCTTGAGTTTGAGTTTGATTTTTTTTGTTGTCACATGTACTGAGATAGTGGCAAGTGTTGTTTTGCATGCTTTACAGGCAGATCATACCATACAAAGTACATCAGGGTAGCAGAACAGCATGCAGAATACAGTGTTACAGCTGCAGAAAAGGTGCAAAGAGAGAGATCAAAATGAATATTTGTCAAGTGTATTCAAAAGTCTAATAGCAGTGGGAAGAATCTGTTCTTAAATGTGTTCATTTGTGTATTCAAATTTTTATAACTCCTTCCCAATGGAAGAGGGTGGAAGAGAGTATAACCAGAGTGGGTGGAGTCATTTGATTATGTTAGCTGCTTTCCCAAGGCAGTGGGAAGTACAGGTGGAGTCATGGATGAAAGGCTGATTTGTATGGTGGACTGGCCTGTGTTCACAACTCTCTGTAGTTTCTTATGGTTGGGAAGACCAGTTGCCATGCCACACTGTGGTGCATCCCGATAGGATGCTTTCTATGGACCTTCTGTAAAAATTTGTAAGAGTCTTTGGAGATATGCCAAATTTCCTTAGCCTCCTGAGGAAGTAGAGATGTTGATGTGCTTCCTTGACCAACGTATCAATGTGGGTGAACCAGGACAGCTGTTGGTGATAATCATTCTTAGGAACTTGATGTTCTTGCTCCTCTCCATCCCAGCACCATTGATGCAGACAGGGGTGTGCCGTCCACTTCAACTCCTGAAGTCAATGACCAGTTCCTTTATTTTGCATACATTGATGGAGAGATTGTTATCTTTACACCATTCTGTTAAGCACTCAATTTCTTTCCTGTATTCTATCTCGTTGTTTGAGAACCAACCGACCACTATGGGTGTTATCAGCAAACTTGTGAATAGAATTGGGCAGAGTTTGGCCATTTAATGGTGAGTGTATAAGAAGTATAGTAGGGGACTGAGTATGTGGTCTTATGGGGCACTGGTATTGAAGATATGGTGCAGGAGGTGTCACCTATGCTTACTGATTGTGATATATGGGTCAGGAAGATTCAGTTACAGTCGGAGTCTCAGAGTTTAGAGATGTTTTTGTTTGGAATTATGGTATTGAAGGCAGGGCTGTTGTCAATAAGTAGATGCCTGACATGGGTATCTTTCTTATCCAGATGTTCTAGGGCAGAGTGTACCATGAGGAAGATGGCATCTGCCATGGACCTGTTGTGCTGGTAGGCCAATTGTGGAGGATCAAGGCAAGTTAACATGCTGGAACCACGACTAACCTCTCAAAACTCTTCACAATTATGGAGGTCAGAGCCACTGGGCGCTAACCATTGAGGTTCATTTTTGCCTGTAGTCTAGTTTTCTACGATTCATGCATGAGGACGCCCAGATCCCTCTGCATTGAAGCACTCTGAAGTTTCTCTCTATTTAGAGGGCAAGTTGCCTTTCTATTCCTTTCACCAAAATTGATAACCTCGCACTTATCTTCGTTAAAAATCAATGGCCAAATTTTGGTCCATTCATCTAGTCTATCCATATTCATTTGTAATATTTGTTTTTCTTCATTATAACTGTAAATTTGGCTAGACTGCTTTCTATCCCCATATCCAAATCATCAATATTGATTGTAGAAAGTAGGATATCAAGGACTGAACCATGTGGCAGCCCACTAGTTGCCTCTTGCCCACCTAAAAATGATCCATTTATCCTGACTGTCTGCTTTCTGTTGTTTGGCCAATCCTTTATTTAAGATAATAAATTACCCCTAACCCCACGTGATCTTATCTTGTGTATTAACCTTTTATGCTTCACCTTATCAAATGCCTTCTTGAAGTCCAGATGTCTACACCCACATGATCCCCCATTGCTTGTTACATCTTCACAAAACTGTAACAAATTAGTCAAACACAATTTACCCTTCATAAAATCTGCCTCTGATGGATTGTATTTTGATTTTCTAAATATACTGTTATTGTTCCTTTATAATGTATACTAACAATTTAACAGTGACACATAACCTCCATCACGTTGTGTGGCACTTTCACTGTGCTAAATAGGACAGACATTGAACAAATCGAGCAACTCAAGACTGGGCATCCATGAGGTGCTGAGGGTCATCAGCATCAGCAGAATTGTACTCTAGCATAATCTGTAACCTCATGTCCCAGCATATCGCCCACTCAACCATTACCATCAAGTCAAGGGATCAACCCTGGTTCAATGGAAAGTGTAAGAAGGGCATACCAAGAGCAGCACCATTCATACCTGAAGATGAAGTGCCAACCTGATGAAGCCACCAAATAGTACTACTTGCATGTCAAACAGTATAAGCAGCAAGTGATAGAAAGAGCTAAGCGATCTCACAACCAATGGATCAGATCTAAGCTCTCCAGTCTTGCCACATCCAGTTATGAATGTAGGTGGATGATTAAACAATTCACTGCAGAAGGAAGCTCCACAAATATCCCCATCCTCCATGATGGAAGAGCACAGCACATCAGTGCAAAGGATAATGGTGAAGCTGTCGCGGCAATCTTCAGCCAGAAGTGCCAAATGGATGATCCATCTCGTCCTCCTCCAGTGGTCCCCAGCATTATAGATACCAGTCTTTAGCCAACTCAATTCACTCCTCATGATATCAAGAAGAGGATTCTGGGTAATTCAAGATGGAGGACAGGAAAAATTTCTGGCTCTAAGAGCTGCTCCTTTTTTTGAGTTATTTTAAGTGTCGGAGGTGATTTCCTCGAATTCCAGGAGCAGCAATTACTGTTTTATATGCTGTTGCATTGTTTTGGAACTTTGGGAAAAAAAAGTCAAAACAACAGCAGTTTAAAAGGGAGAAGGGCAGGCAAAGGAAGCACATGGTGAGGACAGTGCAGGAGAGAGAGAGAGAGAGAGAGAGAAAGAAAGAAAGAAAGAAAACCTGCCCAGTTACTACCTTTGCTGTTTGAATTTGTGTATCGCTGGACATCGGAGTGCATCTGGGAAAATTAACAAACAGTGAAATTCACAACTAATCTTGGAGGAACTGTTGGGCGAAGTTCACAGCACAGAATCAGATAAGTTAATTGTTGTTTAAGTCTGTCCAATAGAAAGGCTGCAGTAGTGGGTACAGTGGATTCTTTCTTGATTATATGTTTTTGGAGATAAGTCTCTTGATTAAACTTAAAATATAAGCCATAGCTATTAATTTAACCTGGGGCAGTGTTTGTAAGGAATAAGATGGTGTTATTTTCTGGGTCTGTAGATTGTGAAGGAGCAAAAATGGCCTTTGCAGTGATATGTACTTCTTGTCAGATGTGGGAGTTTAAAGATAGTTTAAGGGTTACTGCGGATTATAGCTGCCATAAATGCTGTTGGATGCAAATCTTATCAGATCGAGTGAATCAGTTGGAGAGACAAATAGAAGCGATGAGGAATTTGCAACAGCAACAATAGGTGATGGATGGCAGTTATAGAAAGGGGGGAAAGTCTCAGATACAGTCACATGGATGGGTTAACTCCAGGAAGGGTAAGAGAGGTAGGCAGCTAGAGCAGGAGTCTTTCGTGAATATACCCATTTCAAACAGGTATGCTGTTTTGGAAAATGTAGGGGGTGATGGACTCTCAGGGGAACGTAGCACAAACAGCCAAGTTTCTGGTATTGAGACTGGCTCTAATGCAACAAGGGGTACGTCGGCTTCCAAGAGATCAATTGTGTTAGGGGACTCGATAGTCCGAGGTACAGACAGATGTTTCTGTGGCCGGCAGAGAAAAAGCAGAATGGTGTGTTGTTTCCCTGGTGCCAGGATCAAGGATGTCTCAGAGAGGGTGCAGAATGTTCTCATGGGGGAGAGGGGCCAGCAGGAGGTCATTGTCCACATTGGAACCAACAACATTGGAAGGGAAAAGGTTGAGACTCTGAAGGGAGATTACAGAGAGTTAGGTAGAATTTTAAAAAGGAGGTGTTCAAGGGTAGTAATATCTGGATTACTCCCATGCTGCGAGCTAGTGAGGGCAGGAATAGGAGGATAGAGCAGATGAATGCATGGCTGAAGAGCTGGTGAATGGGAGAAGGATTCACATTTTTGGATCATTGGAGTCTCTTTTGGGGTAGAAGTGACCTGTACAAGAAGGACGGATTGCACCTAAATTGGAAGGGGTCTAATATACTGGCAGGGAAATTTGCTGGAACTGCTTGGGAGGATTTAAACTAGTAAGGTGGGGGGGGTTGGACCCAGGGATATAGTGAGGAAAGAGATCGATCTGAGATGGGTACAGCTGAGAACAGAAGTGAGTCAAACAGTCAGGGCAGGCAGGGACAAGG
>NC_057715.1:63712413-63715700 GCF_004010195.1 Chiloscyllium plagiosum | reverse complement strand
GAATATTGTGTGCAATTCTGGTCTCCTTCCTATCGGAAAGATGTTGTGAAACTTGAAAGGGTTCAGAAAAGATTTACAAGGATGTTGCCAGGGTTGGAGGATCTGAGCTAAAGGGAGAGGCTGAACAGGCTGGGGCTGCTTTCCCTGGAGCGTTGGAGGGTGATGGGTGACCTTATAGAGGTTTACAAAATTATGAGGGGCATGGATAGGATAAATAGGCAAAGTCTTTTCCCTGTGGTCGGGGAGTCCAGAACTAGAGGGCATAGGTTTAGGGTGAGAGGGGGAAAGATATATAAGAGACCTAAGGGGCGACCTTTTCATGCAGAGGGTGGTATGTGTATGGAATGAGCTGCCAGAGGAAGTGGTGGAGGCTGGTACAATTGCAACATTTAAGAGGCATTTGGATGGGTATATGAATAGGAAGGGTTTGGAGGGATATGGGCCGGGTGCTGCCAGGTGGGACTAGATTGAGTTGGGATATCTGGTCGGCATGCCCAGGTTGGACCGAAGGGTCTGTTTCCATGCTGTACATCTCTATGACTCTATGACTCTCAATGGTTGGAGGTACTGGATATTGCAAAGGCTACAGACCCTGGCAACATTCTGGCAATAGTACTGAAGACTTGTGCTCCAGAACTTGCCATTCCCCTAGCCAAGCTGTTCCAGTACAATTGCAACACTGGCATCAACGTGACAATGTGGTAATTGTTTAAGTATGTCCTGTACATAAAAAAGCAAGACAAATCCAACCCATCCAATTACCATCCTATCAGTCTCTAAAGCGATGGAAGATGTCATCAACAGTGATATTAAGCAGTAATACCCTGCTCAGTGATGCCCAGTTTGCATTCCACCAGGGTCACTCAGCTCCTGACTTCATTACAACCTTGGTTCAAACATGGACCAAAGTATTGAGTTCCAGAGGTGAGGTGAGAGTGATAGCCCTTGACATCAAGGCTGCATTTGATCGAGTGTGGCATCAAAGAGCCCTAGCAAAACTGGAGTCAATAGGTATCATTGGGCAAATTCTCTGGTGATTAGGGTCATACCTGACACATAGGAAGATGGTCATGGTTGGTGCAGGTCAGTCTCAGCTCCAGGACATCTCTGCAGGAGTTCCTTAGGGTAGTGTCCTAGGCCCAACCATCTTCACGTACTTCAACAATGACCCTCCCTCTATCTCAAGGTCAGAAGTGGTGTTGTTTACTGATGATTGCACAATGTTCAGCACCATTCACTTGTCCTCAGACACTGAAGCAGTCCGTTTTCCAAATGCAACAATATCTTGATAATATCCAGACTTGAGCTGATAAGTGGCAAGTAACATTCGCACCACACAAATGCCAGGTTATGACCATCACCTACAAGAGACAGTATAACCATTATCCTTCACTATCGTTGTGTCAGAGTCCTGGAATTCCCTCACTAATGGCATTGTGAGTCAACCCACAGCAGGTGGACTGCAGTGGCTCAAGAAGGCAGCTCACTATCACCTTCTCAAAGGCAACTGGGGATGGACGGTAAATGCTGGTCAGCAGCGATGCCCACATCCCACAAAAAGAATAAATAGAAGGAAAACATGTTAAATTAACTGGTCTGTAGTTTCCTCTTAGTGCTACCCTCTCTTTTGAATAATTGTGCTATATTACCATTGTTCCAATTCATTGGAACCTTTCAAACACACTCAAGAAGGGTGGTATGGTGGCTTAGTGGTTAGCACTGCTGCCTCACAGAGACCTGGGTTCAATTCCAGCGTTGGGCGACTGCCAGTGTGGAATTCTACCTGTGTTGTGTGGATTTCCTCCAGCTGTTCCAATTTTCTCCCACAATCCAAAGATTTCCTCCCACCCCAGTTGAATTGGTCATGCTAAATTTCCCATGGTGTTCAGAGATGTATAGGTTAGGTGCATTAGTCAGGGGTAAATGTGGAGTAATAGGGTAGGAAGGATTACTCTTCAGAGGGTTGCTGTGGACTTAGAACATAGAAAAGTACAGCACAGAACAGGCCCTTTGGCCCACGACGTTGTGCTGAGGATTAATCTTAATATAAAATAAAATAACTTAACCTATGCACTACTCAATTCACTGCTATCCATGTGCATGTCCAACAGTCGCTTAAATATCCCTAATGACTCTGTATCCACCAGCACCACTGGGTGACTTGTTGGGTAAATGGCCTGCTTCCACACTGTAGGGATTCTATGATTCCTACATGCCCTACCTACTGAACCTCACCTCATTAGAAAATCACTGCATCAAGGGATCAAACTAACAAACTTTCTCTGGGCTGCCTCCAATGTCAATATATCTTTTCTTAGATAAGTGGCTCAAAACTATTCATGCTATTCCAGCTGTGGTCTGACGAGTGCCTTGTATAATTTTAGCAACAACACCCTATTTTTATATTCCCTCCCTTTGAAATAAAGCCAACATTCCATTGTTTTCTCTATTGTCCTTTGAACATGTGTGCAGGTCTTTTGTGATTTATGCATGAGGACCCTCCAGTGCTTCAGTTTTCTGCAGTCTTTCCCCATTTAAATAATAATCAGCTTTTCTATTCTTACCATCAAAGTGCATAATCTCATATTTGCCCATATTGTATTCTATCTGCCTGTTTTTTTGCCTTCTCACTTAACTTGTCCATGTGCCTCTATCGACTCGGGGTTTTATCTTCCTTACATGCCTTCCTGATTGTTTTTGTGTTATGTGTGGAATTCTCTGCCCAGTGAACCAGCTGAGGTTGCCTCAATGAATGCTTTTAAGGCAAAGATAGACTTTTGAACACAAAAGGAATTAAGGGTTATTGCGGGGAAGTGGAGCTGAGTCCACGAAAAGATTAGCCATGATTCTCTTGAATAGCGGAGCCTACTCCTGCTCCTATTTATAGAGTCATAGAGATGTACAGTACAGAAACAAAACATTTGGTTCAACTTGTCCGTGCCAACCAGATATCCTCAGTTAATCTAGTCCCATTTGCCAGCATTTGGCTCATAATTGTCTAAACCCTTCCTATTCATATGCCCATCCAAATGCCTATTAAATGTTTTAATTGTACCAGCCTCCAGAACTTCTTCTGGCAGCTTATTCCATACTTGCGCCACCCAGTTAGTAAGTTTGCAGATGACACCAAAATTGGAGGCGTAGTGGACAGCGAAGAGGGTTACCTCAGATTACAACAGGATCTTGACCAGATGGGCCAATGGGCTGAGAAGTGGCAGATGGAGTTTAATTCAGATAAATGCGAGGTGCTGTATTTTGGGAAAGCAAATCTTAGCAGGACTTATACA
>NC_057715.1:63708344-63712286 GCF_004010195.1 Chiloscyllium plagiosum | reverse complement strand
GATTTGAGCTACAGGGAGAGGCTGAACAGGCTGGGGCTGTTTTCCCTGGAGCATTGGAGGCTGAGGGGTAACCTTATAGAGGTTTGCAAAATTATAAGGGGCATGGATAGGATAAATAGACAAAGTCTTTTCCCTGTGGTCGGGGAGTCCTGAACTAGAGGGCATAGATTTATGGTGAGAGGGGAAAGATATAAAAGAGACCTAAGGGGCGACCTTTTCATGCAGAGGGTGGTACGTGTATAGAATGAGCTGCCAGAGGATGTGGTGGAGGCTGGTACAATTGCAACATTTAAGAGGCATTTGGATGGGTATATGAATAGGAAGGGTTTGGAGGGATATGGACTGAGTGCTGGCAGGTGGGACTAGATTGGGCTGGGATATCTGGTCGGCATGGACAGGTTGGACCGAAGGGTCTGTTTCCATGCTGTACATCTCTATGCCTCTATGACTCTAGGTGAAAATGTTATCCCTCAGATCCTTTTCAAAAATCCTTCCCCTCTCACCTTAAACCAATGCCCTCTAATTATGGACTTCCCCACTCTGGGAAAAAGACCTCGGCTATTCACTCTATCCATGCTGTTCATGATTTTATAAACCACTATAAGACCATCCCTCAGCTTCCGATGCTCAGGGACCTAAGGGGCAAAGTTTTCATATAGAGGGTGGTGTATGGAATGAACTGCCAGAGGAAATGGTGGAGCCTGGTACAATTACAATATTTAAAAGGCATCTGGGTATATGAATAGAAAGACTTTAGAAGGATATGGACCAAGTGCTAGCAAATGGGACTAGATTAGGTAAAGATAACTGGTCTGCATGGAAGAGTTGGACCGAAGGGTCTGTTTCCATGCTGTACATCTCTATGACTCTATGACTCTATGAAAAAAGCCCCAGCTATTCAGCCTTCCCTATAGCTCAAACTCTTCAAACCCAGCAGCCTCCTTGTAAATCTTTTCTGCACCCTCTCAAGTTTAACAGTATCATTCTGAAAGAAGGGCGACCAGGATTATATGCAGTATTCCAAAAGGGATCTCGTCAATGCCACAACATGATGTCCCATCTCCTTTACTCAATGTTCTGACCAACGAAGGCAAGCGTGCCAAACAGCTTCTTTACTACCCCGTCTACCTGTGACTCCATTTTCTAGAAACTGTGCATCTGTACACCTAGATCTCTCTGTTCAGCAACACCCCCCAAGGCCCTACCATTAACTGTATATGTGCTGCCCTGGTTTGCCTTACCAAAAGGTAACACATCACATTTATCTAAATTAAACTCCAACTGACACTCTTTGGCCCTTTGTCCCATCTCTTCAATGTCTCGCTGTATTCTAAGATAATCTTCTTCACTGTCTACTACACCACCAATTATGATGTCATCTGCAAACTTACTAACCGTGTCTCCTGTATGCACATCCAACTAATTTATATAAATGACTAAAAGCAGTAGACCCAGCACTGATCCTTGTTGCACACCACTGTTCACAGGCCTCCAGTCCGAAAAGCAACCATCTACCACCACCCTCTGCCCCCTACAATCAAGCCAATTCTGCAACCAATTAACTAGCTCCTCTGAATCATATGTGATTTAAACATACTAGCCAGTCTACTATATTCATTTATCAACTTTGAACTGTGAGGTAGAAATGACTTGTGGACTTTGAGACAGCTTGTGATAAAAAGAAACAAACAGATCAAACTAGCTTTGTTTGTTTGTGAGGCCTTGTCTGGAGGCTAACTGCAGCTGAGCCTTGATTAAAAAGATTCTAACAGACACAGCACAGTGGGAGAAGCATTATGTTTAAACAAATAGCAGAATACTGCATTTGACTGAGTGTGGAGCCCCAGCAACACTGGAATCAATGGGTATTAGGGGGCAAACATTCTCTTGATTGGAGTTATATCTGGGCACATAAGAAGATGGTTGTGATTGTTGGAGGTTAGTCATCTTAGCTCCAGGATGTCTCTGCAGGAGATCCTCTGGGTGGTGTTCAAGGCCCAATAATCTTCAGCTGTTGTATCAATTACCCTCCCTCCTTCATAGCGTCAGAAGTAAGATGTTCACCAATGACTGCACAATGATCAGCTATTCACTACTCAGATACTGAAGCAGTCCACATATTCAAATGCAGCAAGATCTGGACAATGTCCAGACTTGGGCTGACAAGTGGCAAGTAAAATTCACATCACAAGCAATAACCATCTCCAACAAAAGTCAATTTAATCATGGCCCCTTGGCATTCAGTGGTATTACCATCACTTACTCCTCCACTAACATCATCCTTGGGGTTACCATTGATCAGAAACTCAATTGAACTCATCACATAAACACAGTGGCTACAAGAGCGTATCAGAGGCTAGGAATACTGTGGCGAGTAACTCATCTCCTGACTCCCCAAAACCCCATCCATTGTCAACAAAGGACAAGTCAGGAGTGTGATGGAATACTTTCCACTTGCCTGGATGGGTGTGGCTCCAACAGCACTCATGAAGCTTGACACCGGTTGATTGACAACACATTCACAAACTCTACCCACTCCATCACCAATGCTGAGTAGCAGCAGCGTGGACTACCTACAAGATGCACTGCAGAAATTCACCAAAGATCCTTAGATAGCACCTTCCAAACCTACGACCACTTCCATCTAGAAGGATAAGATACATGGGAACACCAACCCCTGCAAATTCCCATCCAATCCACTCACCATTCTGACTTCGAAATATATTTATATATTTTGTATTCATTCATGGGATAAGACCATCACTGGCTAGGCCAACACTTTTTGCCCTCCCCTAATTGCGCAGAGGGCAGTTAAGAGTCAACCACATTGCTGAGTCACATGTAGATCAGAATGACAGTTACCTTCCCTAAAGGACATTAGTGAACCAGAAGGGTTTTTCTGACAATTGACAATGGATTCATGGCTATTATTAGACTCATTAATTCCAGTTATTCATTGAATTCAAACTCCACCATTTGTCGTGGCAAGAACATTAGCTGGGTCTCTGGATTTAAAGTCTAGCGATAATACCACTAGACCATTGCTTCCCCTTCACTGTTTCTGGATCAACATCCTGACATTTTCTCCCTGAGGGCATTGTGGGTCAGCCTACTTCATGTAGGCTGCAGCGGTTTAAGAAGACAACTCACCATAATTTTCACAAGGGCAACCAGGGATGGGCATTAAATGCCGGCCAACCAGCAATATCCATGTCCCACGAGTGAATAAGAAAAGAAGGTGGCTATTAATATGGTCAGTTCCTTGGAATAATTTCCAACAAGTCTGGAAGAGACCATGTGTTCAAGCAGATGGCAATTGTTGAAAGGTAATTCAGGCCTTTGGAAGAGTCAATCAGTCTCCCAGGATGGAACGGGAATTAAGGTTTTTTTTTAAAACAGGTTTTCTGAGAGATTGCTCTGGGCTGCTACTGAGACAGAGAAGATTTAAAATCTCCCTGCTGAATCTAATACACCTGTTTCTGGAAGCCCAAATAGTCGAAAGCTGAATTGAAAATATTGCTGCCTTTGCCTGGGTGAACTGAGAAGATGACCCGAATCAACATTTTGCAAAAACAAGGTAAAAACAATGACTGCAGATGCTGGAAACCAGATTCTGGATTAGTGATGCTGGAAGAGCACAGCAGTTCAGGCAGCATCCGAGAAGCAGTAAAATCGACATTTCGGGCAAAAGCCCTTAATCAGCAATAAAGGCAGAGAGTCTGAAGCGTGGAGAGATAAGCTAGAGGAGGGTGGGAGTGGGGAGAAAGTAGCATAGAGTACAATAGGTGAGTGGGGGAGGGGATGAGGTGATAGGTCAGGGAGGAGAGAGGAGTGGATAGGTGGAAAAGAAGATAGGCAAGTAGGACAAGTCATGGGAACAGTGCTGAGCTGGAAGTTTGGAACTGGGGTGAGGTGGGGGAAGGGGAAATAAGGAAACTGTTG
>NC_057715.1:63701887-63706602 GCF_004010195.1 Chiloscyllium plagiosum | reverse complement strand
TGTGTGTGTGTGTGTGTCTGTCTGTCTGTCTGTCTGTCTGGGGTGGGGGTCGTGAGTGTGAGAAAGTGTGTGTCCCCTCACAGACTTAAGACACTCTACACTCACCACACACACACACACACACACATACATACATTCTCTCTCACCTCACAACCCCCAACCCAGACAGACAGACAGACACACACACACACACAGACAAAGACCCACATGCACACATATATTTTGTGGGGTGAATTTGTACCTGCAGAGTTACATTGTACTTTGCTCAAAAACTGCATGAATTCATGTACAACTTTGAGCTCAAAAACTGTATGAATTCATGTAAAACTCTGTTATCTCACTTTTTAGATTAGAATCAATCTAAACATCATGACATACACAGAGAACACAGGAGGCTAACACCTTCAACATATTGTCTAGCTATCACCCATTGTTACAGCTAACCTGAGAATGCAACTTTTAAAAAAGAAGTTTTGTGATTAACACATGAAAGAAGTGAAACTATCATGGTATTCAAACAGATGAAAGTCTCAACAGACAATCAAGGTATTTTTCATTGTATAATTTCAGTTATATCACATTGTAAATTTTTGCTATAAATTCTGTGTTTTAGGATTGAGTCCCCCACTATCACCTGATGAAGGAGCGATGCTCCGAAAGCTAGTTTGCTTCCAATTAAACCTGTTGGACTATAACCTGGTGTTGTGTGATTTTTAACTTTGAGACAAATTAGTTCAACTATTTCTGATCACAAACCAATGTTGATTCTGTATTTAATATGATTTTCTAAATGAATTCCTATTCCTTAATAGATTCTAGCATTTTTGTTATAACAGTTGTTAGACTAACTGCCCTGTGGTTTCCTGCTTTTTTTAGATTGCACGAGTTGCATATATAATTGGATACTTCAGTGCACCAAAAAATTGTTTTTTTTAAATGGTGCTTGTCAGGGAAGAGAATATACAGTAGATAACAGGCATGTTAAGGTGACATTTCTCTATGGAGAGGTCTGATTTCAGATAATAGTGTTAAGAAGTTTGAGTTCCCAGTAGGAGCAGTTAGAGTTGAAAGATTCAATCCATCTGTTCTTTTAGGAAGGTGGATTGTTGACCACTTTCCTCTCTGATTGAGTAAGGATGCAAGTGGGTGGGATCTGAACTATGAAGTGGAGGCTAGAGTGATCCTTCAACTTCGTGGTACGTGATCACCACAGACAAGACTGGGAGGCTGTTGCAGATGCTTAGATTGGCACAGATATTAGAAAGGCAACAGGTAGTGTTTTGTCATGTAGAACACTAAGATTTGTAAACGTAGCAGATATTCTTAGGTATTTAAATCCTGAGGTTTTAGGCACTGTAAGAGTAGGGTGTTGCCTCAGATTCTGCCGCAAATGTGACAAAAACAGGACAAAATTTCAGACAAGAAGAGGGAAAATTAATGAGCAGACAAATATGAATTTTAACGTAACTTAGATATGCCACTAATACTGGATTATATCCATGTGTCTGTTCCATTCTTTTTTTTACTCTTTTATTTGCCTCTATGTTTGAACATTGTTTGTTTCTGAAATGCATAAAAATAATCAAAGCAATTTCATAACACACACCAGATGGGAAGCTAGGCTGCTATAACAAATCATAAAGAAGTGCAGTAATCAGGCTTAAGTCAAAGCACATTAGAAACAGGGTGATTAATTTTTCAAAGTATTTTGTTTATGGACAAACATTTGAATTTGCAGACCAGGAGCTGGCAGGTAGAAGAAAGTTAGGTAGCAAACAATGTTTAAAGAGGGATGGAAACTTTCAAAAGATGATCTTAATATTTTACAAAATTTGTCCTAATGCTAAAGTGCATTGTCAAATTTAGTGGGAATAGTTTGATACAATATTAGAATGTTTCCCCTAATTCTCCTTGACTCCAGGACTCTTTGCTAGGGCTCACTGATGCAATGCTTGGTAAAATGTTGCCTTGCGGTCAAGGACAGTCACTCTCCCTCACCTCTAGAGTTCAGCTCCTTTGTCAATATTTGGGACAAATCTCTAATGAGGTTAGGAGCTTGGTCTAACCTAAGTTTAGTGTAAATGGGTGTGTTATTGCTGTGGAAGTGCTGCTTGATAGCACCATTGAGGATACTTCTATCACTTAGCTGATGATTGACCTGAGATTGATAGAGTGGTAATTGGCTTCATTACATTTGTCTTATTTGCTTGCACAGGATTTACTCCATCCTAGACTTCAATGAAAAGCAGAAAAGTCAGATTGAAGACACATTTCAAACCTTCTTCTGAAGTTACATATGAAGGCTACATGTTCAACATCAGGACTTGGAGGAGAGAAAGAATGCTGATCAGTGTGTGGCAACATTCAGATATGCAGCTGAATCGTGGATAACTGAAAGATGATCTCAGAAATAGGATTGTTTCATAGAGTCATAGAGGTGTACAGCACGGAAACAGACCCTTCAGTAAACCCGTCCATGCCAACCAGATATCCCAACCCAAACTAGTCCCACCTGCCAGCACTTAGCCCATATCCCTCCAAACCCTTCCTATTCATGTACCTATCCAAATGTCTTTTAAATGTTGCAATTGTATTAGCCTCCATCACTTCCTCTGGCAGCTCATTCCATACACGTACCACCATCTGTGTGAAAACTTTTCCCCTTAGGTCTCTTTTATATCTTTCTCCTCTCACCTTAAACCTATGCCCTCTAGTCCTAGACTCACCCACTCCAGGGAAAAGACTTTGTCTTATTATCCTATCCATGCCTGTCATAATTTTGTAAACCTCTATAAGGTCACCCCTCAGCCTCCGATGCTGCAGGGAAAACAGCCCCAGCCTGTTCAGCCTCTCTCTATAGCTCAAATCCTCCAACCTGGGCAATATCCTTGTAAATCTTTTCTGAACCCTTTCAAGTTTCACAACATCTTTCCAATAGGAAGGAGACCAGAATTGCACGCAATATTCCAACAGTGGCCTAACCAATGTCCTGTACATCCACAATATGACCTCTCAATTCCTGTACTCAATACTCTGACCGATAAAGGAAAGTATACCAAACGCCTTCTTCACTATCCTATCGACCTGTGACTCCACTTTCAAGGAGCCATGAACCTGCACTCCAAGGTCTCTTTGTTCAGCAACACTCCCTAGGACCTTACCATTAAGTGTACAAGTCCTGCTAAGATTTGCTTTCCCAAAATGCAGCACCTCGCATTTATCTGAATTAAACTCCATCTGCCACTCCTCAGCCATTGGCCCATCTGATCAAGATCCCGTTGTAATCTGAGGTAACCTTCTTCGCTGTCCACTACACCTCCAATTTTGGTGTCATCTGCAAACTGACTAACTATACCTCTTATGCTCAAGTCCAAATCATTTATATAAATGATGAAAAGTAGTGGACCCAGCATCGATCCTTGTGGCACTCCACTGGTCACAGGCCTCCAGTCTGAAAAACAACCATCCAACACCACCCTCTGTCTTCTACCTTTGAGCCAGTTCTGTATCCAAATGGCTAGTTCTCCTTGTAATCTGTGAGATCTTACCTTGCTAATCAGTCTCCCATGGGGAACCTTGTCGAACGCCTTAGTGAATTCCATATAGATCACATCTACCACTCTGCCCTCGTAAATCCTCTTTGTTACGTCTTCAATAAACTCAATCAAGTTTGTGAGACATGATTTCCCACCCACAAAGCCATGTTGACTATCCCTAATCAGTCCTTGCCTTTCCAAATACATGTACATCCTGTCCCTCAGGATTCCCTCCAACAACTTGCCCACCACCGACGTCAGGCTCACTGGTATACAGTTCCCTGGCTTGTCCTAACCACCCTTCTCCAGTCTTCCGGCACCTGACCTGTGACAATCGATGATATAAATATCTCAGCAAATGGCCCAACAATCACTTCTCTAGCTTCCCACAGAGTTCTAGGGTACACCTGATCGGGTCCTGGGGATTTATCCACCTTTACCTGTTCCAAGACATCCAGCACTTCCTCCTCTGTAATATGGGCATTTTTCAAGATGTCACCATCTATTTCCCTACATTCTGTATCTTCCATGTCCTTTTCCACAGTAAATAGTGTTCCACACTGTAAATAATCTAATCTAATCTAATCTGATCTAAAATACTCGTTTAGTATCTCCCCCATTTTCTGCGACTCCACACAAAGGCCGCCTTGCTGATCTTTGAGGGGGCCCTATTCTCTCCCTAGTTATCCTTTTGTCCTTAATGTATTTGTAAAAACACTTTGGATTCTCCTTAATTCTATTTGCCAAAACTATCTCATGTCCCTTTTTTGCCATCCTGATTTCCCTCATAAGTATACTCCTACTGCCTTTATACTCTTCTAAGAATTCACTCGATCTATCCTTACATATGCTTCCTTCTTTTTCTTAACCAAACCCTCAATTTCTTTGGTCATCCAGCATTCCCTACACCTACCAGCCTTTCCTTTCACCCTAACAGGAATGTACTTTCTCTGGATTCTCATTATCTAATTTCTGAAGGCTTCCCATTTTCCAGCCGTCCCTTTACCTGCAAACATCTGCGCCCAATCAGCTTTTGAAAGTTATTGACTCATACCGCCAAAATTGACCTTTCTCCAGTTTAGAACTTCAACTTTTAGATCTGATCTATCCTTTTCCATCAGTATTTTAAATTCCCCCACTGACACCTCAGTCACCTGCCCTGCCTTATTTCCCAAGAGT
>NC_057715.1:63678847-63701276 GCF_004010195.1 Chiloscyllium plagiosum | reverse complement strand
CTCAGCACAGCTGTAATGCTGTCCCTTATCAAAAATACCACTCCCCCTCCTCTCTTGCCTCCCCTTCTATCCTTCCTGTAGCATTTGTATCCTGGAACATTAAGCTGCCAGTCCTGCCCATCCCTGAGCCATGTTTCTGTAATTGCTATGATATCCCAGTCCCATGTTCCTAACCATGCCCTGAGTTCATCTGCCTTCCTTGTTAGGCCCCTTGCATTGAAATAAGTGCAGTTTAATTTATTAGTCCTACCTTGTACCTGCCTGCCCTGACTGTTTGTTTGACTCGCTTCTGTTCTCAACTGTACCAGTCTCAGATCGATCTCTTTCCTCACTATCTCCCTGGGTCCCACACCCCCACCTTACTAGTTTAAATCCTCCCAAGCAGCACTAGCAAATGTCCCTGATCGTATATTAGTCCCCTTCCAATTTAAGTGCAATCTGTCCTTCTTGTACAGGTCACTTCTACCCCAAAAGAGATTCCAACAATCCAAAAATGTGAATCCTTCTCCCATACACCAGCTCCTCAGCCATACATTCATCTGCTCTATCCTGCTATTCCTGCCTTCGCTAGCTCGTAGCACTGGAAGTAATCCTGATATTACTACTCTCGAGGACCTCCTTTTTAAATTCCTGCCTAACTCTCTGCAATCTCCCTTCAGAATCTCAACCTTTTTCCTTCCTATCCTTGGTTCCAATATGGACAATGACCTCTTGCTGGCCCATCTCCCCCGTGAGAACACACTACACCCTCTCAGAGACATCCTTGACCCTGGCACCAGGGAAGAAACACACCATTCTGATTTTTTGCTGCTGGTCACAGAAACGTCTGTCTGTACCTCCGTCTAGGGTGTCCCCTAATACAATTGACCTCTTGGAACCCGACGGACCCCTCATTGCATTAGAGCCAGTCTCATTACCAGAAACTTGGCTGTGCTACATTCCCCTGTGAATCGATCACCCCCTACATTTTCCAAAACAGCATACTTGTTTGAAATGGGGATAGCCACAGAACTTCAACTGCCTACCTTTCTTACCTTTCCTGGAGTTAACCCAATTGTGTGTTTGAGGCATTATGAGAGCATCTGTGGTAAAACAGGAGAAAGTTACTACTCAGGAAGCTATAACAACGTGTATCAGCTCTGAGCTGATCCAATCACCATCTTGTTGGTAGTCATGATTTGGAGATGCCAGTGTTGGAAGCACTAGCTTTTGGAGCACTGCTCCTTCATCAGGTGGTTGTGGAGTGAACCTGAAGTTGAACAACCTAAAGCTGATCCAGTAGAAGATACCTGTATACAAGTGCAGAGATCATGACAGCATAAGGACTTTGCCCAGATTCAAACAAGATGAGAGATGAATTAGAGATGAGTGAGGGTGGTACGTGTATGGAACGAGCTGCCAGAGGAAGTGGTGGAGGCTGGTATAATTGCAATATTTAAAAGGCATTTGAATGGGTATATCAATAGGAAGGGTTTGGAGGGATATGGGTCGGGTGCTGGCAGGTAGGACTAGATTGGGTTGGGATATCTGGTCGGCATGGACAGGTTGGACTGAAGGGTCTGTTTCCATGCTGTACATCTCTATGACTCTATGAGGTATGAAAAAGACACAACGATTTCCTTGCTTTGTGAACTATCTAGCAAAGCTTTTGCCTAATTTAGCATCAGAGATTGAACCTTACACAAGGTCATTGCTAAATATGTACTGTGCTTTTGGGACACAGAAGAAGCACTTTCATTAGAATCAAGCAACTAATGATGACACCAGTGCTGAGGTGTAATGACATCAACTGTTAAGTCACCGTGCAATTGAAGATCTGGACTCCCCGGGGGTCTCTCTGTTCCACGATCGGTCAATAAACACTAGCAATTCAGTCTGGCTCTGTAAGATTTCATACTTTAATTATCATGGCCGGGTACAGGTTGTCCAGCCAACACAAAGGTTCAACAGTTCTGTGTCATCAAGGAGAAACTGCACACATGGCTTAACACAAAGACATTTTTATATCTTTTTTTGAAAAGAGGTATAGCCATAATTACAGAGCAAATTTAAACAATTAGCGATCAAATTTAACGAAATGGCTTTACTGACAATGGTATTTCCTGGGAACCAACTTTACTTTCCACATTCAAGCACCACTATCTTAGATTCCCTACAGTGTGGAAACAGGCCCTTCGGCCCAACAAGTCCACACTGACCCTCCAAAGAATAACCCACCCAGACCCATTTCCCTCTGACTAATGCACCTAACCTATGGGCAATTTAGTATGGCCAATACACCTGACCTGCATATCTTTGGACTGTGGGAGGAAACCCACACAGACACAGTGAGAATGTGCAGACTCCACACAGTCACCCGAGGCAGGAATTAAACCTGGGACCCTGGTGCTGGAAGGCAGCAATGCTAACCACTGAGCCACCGTGCCACCCCTATCTTGTGAAACTATTCCTTGCACTTGCACTTAGGATGGTTAGTAACGTCCCGTCTAGTCTAGTTATTTCTATGCTATTAAGGAAGCATTGTCTGCTAATCTTTGCTAAAACACACTATGGTTAATTCAGGAATGTAGCTTTACGCAGAAATGTCAACTTGCAGCCTCGAGGCCATGTTGTTATGTTATTTGCATCTAGAAGCCATTTTATTGCTGCCTTTGTTAGTAACAGCATCTATTAAATGGTTGTTTCTGACTATAACTAGTTACTTCAGCCTGTATTCAGATTTCAGGCCTTTATCCTAAACTGAATGACATTAAGCACAGATTGAGAAAGAGTGATTGGCTATTACCTGCGTGCATATTTTAATCAATACCTATTTGGAAGAGACAAAGTGACCAGTGGCTGACCACAAGCAACTTCAAAATATCTCTTCAACCACTTCCATCTGCTCCCAAGTGTCTGCAAATAATATTATTTTCCTGGCAGAGGTATCATTTGGGTGTGATGTAAAAGCAAGGGAAACAGGTGTACATTGCAGAGGTTCTGTCAAGAACAGCAGTCCTTATAAATAAATTAGATGGTACTGAGACAGAGTGGGAACACTTCTACATACAAAAAGGTGCAAGAGGTTGGCATGCTGCGGAACCCATTAACCAACATAGACAATGAACTTGAAAGACAAGCATCTTGTTCAAATTAAGCAAATTCTGACAAGATGAAGTACTCCAAATGTTGCAGGAAATAGTGAAGAAAGTATAGGCTGAAGCAATCGAGGACATGCCTGTTGATATAAGAGAGTATAGAGTATACAGATATGAAATTGTGGCCCAAGATGGCATCTTCCAGATAAGACATTATCATGAAGGACATGAGTAAAAGAAATGTTGAAATACATCTATGTAAACATCAAGGAATTTCATCTCATCTGAGCAAGACAGGAGAAATGCTCTAAAACAAGAACTGAAATTGTGAGGAGCAAGTCAACATGTCTGGCAACATCTGTGGGAAGAAAACAGAGTTAACGTTTCAAGTACAGTAACGCTTCATCAAACAGAAATGTTCTACTATCCAAACAAGAACATGAGGTAAAGGACTGTATCAGCCAGTGCAGTACTTTGTAATGAATATCAAGCTAAACAAGCTAGAAAACTAATCATGACACTTAACATCCCAGAGAGACCATGGATGAAGATTAGAGTAGATCTCTCTACTTTTGCAAGATTGAATATCTTTTTACCATTGATCAACTGACATCAATGACTACCAACAAGTTTATAGAATTCTTGAAAGCATATAGTCATCCATAGTCATTACAGCATTCAGACTATGATGAGCGACAAAGGCCCTCAATTCATGAGTGAAGAATTCTAGTCCTCCTTAAATGATTAGGAAAATCAACATCATAAGCCATTGCCACATTATCTCCAGTTAAAAGGAAAGGCTGTGCCATCAGTGAAAACCACCAAGGGAATCTCAAACATTTGAACAAGGCAATCACATACTGACACCTGAAGGTACTGAAAGTCTAACCTAATGTCACATTGCATCCAAACTATTCTTTAAACAGCTTAAACAAAAACTTCTGAAGCCAACAGAAACAACAGGAATGAGTAGAACAAAATCAAAGTGAAATGACAATTACCATATTTCATTTTAATAGAGATGCAAGATCATCAGCACAGCTAAGCATTGGAGAAAGTCTGAGTTCAAACATTCAATGCTATCGACTAAAGTTAGCCCAAGTACAAGGTAGCACCTATGTAGAATATTAATACCTTGACTGTACATAATGAACATGAATGACTGGATATATTATTATATCCATGCATTTATATGTACAACTACAGAAGTCAGTCCTTCACTGTAGACAGCTAACAAACAAGATTTGAATTCATTCACTGCACAGAATACAGAACACCTATCAGCTCTAGAGGTCCACTGATCCTCAACAAGGGCAATGGATCAGCAACACCTGATACCAAAACAACAGCCCTCACCATGGATCAACATGCCCTGTAGTAAAGAAACATCACCCATGAGCTTAGAGCAGATGAACAGCTACCAACAATGTATTTGTGTATTATTAGAAGACCTGCATGATTTAAACATTATGCATGCAGTTCATATGCAGAGACTGAAGAAAGTACAACAGATAAATATTAACACAATTTTGTTCAATTTACTTGACTGTTCGTGTATAGTGGGTAAATTGTAACTGCAAATGATAGCACATGAAAATGCATTTTTGTTTTTTTAAGGATGCTTGGGATATTTAGAGAAATGCATCTGTAAACGTAATGTGCACTATGACCTGTCATAGTCATGGGACCTCTGTTGTAAGTGCTTTCATTTAGCATAACTACTACTAGTACTTAACTAACTTTTTTGCATGGTATTGTATATTCAATAAAAAATAGAAAAGACATTAGCCAACATACATTTTCAGATGCCCTTCAACTTGTTATTGGAGAATAAAGAGATAACTCTTGGCCATGTAAACAGGAAAGTTTAGTCTTTGTCAGTGGTGATACAATAGATCATGTGGTATGGAAACACTTCGAAGAGAGATACAAGTGTCTGGAGCTTATGCTGAATCTAAATGTGTACAGTTAGCATAATGTAAATAAACTATTATTTAGAAAAGACTTGAGACTCTCGCAGCCTTTAGCAAAGTATTCAATTATTCTCTTCCAAGAATACTCACACAAGAGGCCATCAAGAATGCCAAGAGTTTCAAACGATTCTCGAACAAAAATAAATACCAAGCTACTACAGGTCAGAAACTAACTTGGAGATCCCAATGAGTAGATGACAAAATTTAACTGGCCATCTTCTGATCCCAATCCTTTTCCATCTGATTGGATGTATTCCTGGAGGTATAATTTCACAACCTCCTGCCTCAATTGCCATATGTTTATCCCACCCCAATACTTTTGTGATTAATAAGCAAAAGTGTTCAAAGTAAATGAAATTCACACTTTTTTAAACTCCTCTAGGATTTTTCTTCTGGGTTACCCTTAGTAGTATCCAAGGGATTATTTTTTAATTCCTAGAGATTCCAGGATAATGCTAGAGATTTGGCAATCCTTTGAGGTGGGATGGTCATTACAGTCTTCTGCTCAAGTCGTTCAGTTTAAATTACAGTCAGGTTTGAATGATATCACACGTAATCAAGATGTGTATTTAATAAAGGAACCCATTGGCTTTGAGGTGGGTGTCTTTGCCATTGTACAGATAATTAAAACTGAGAATACATATAAATATATCAATTAGAAGTAGAAATAGGCATTTGGCCCCTCAAACTGATCTGGTTGTGGCCTCTATGCCACATTCTTTTCTACCCTGATAACCTCTCATTCACTTGTTCGTCTAGAATATATCTGCCTCTATCTTAGAAATATTCAACTAATACTGTTGTCTGGTGAACTGAATTGCGAAGATTCATGATCCTCTCAGAAAAATGATTTCTCCCAATTTTCATCCTCCATGGAACGCCCTTGTTATTAAACTATATCAATTCATCAGTTCATGGTGACTCCATGACCAATAAGTAATTTGAGCAATTTTAACTGCCCTTCAACCTGTTTCTGCTAGGCAGATGAAGTTAGAATTCCACTCTTTGTTCAATGGGGAGGTTAGAAGAAGAGGAAAAAGGAATAACCACTGCAACCCAATGCAAAGACCAATATAATGAGAAAGAGACAAATCTTATTAAGAAGGTGTTTGATTTTTTTTCGCAGGAACAACGGGATGAAACATTTCACAGCTCTCAACACTAGGAAGAGATTAACTACATGTAACACTTATTATTAGTGCATAATTAAATATTCCTGAGATTCAAAGTAGTTTACAAATCTTAAGAAAATTTAATTGTTGTATCATTATAAGATTGCTCACCAAATTTAAATGATATGTATAATTTTTGTCAAATTGTACACATTAACTTATACTCTAACCAGTCACTTCAGACTGAATGTTGCCATATTTTCGTTGTGTCAATCTTGTCAGGTTTCATGGAGGATTTCATTTTTTTTAATTCACTCATGGGATGTGGGCATCACTGGCTGGGCCAGCATTTATTGCCTGCCTCTAGTTGTTCTTCAGACGAGGGGCGGTGAGCTGCTTTCTTGTAGCACTGCAGTCCATGTGCTGCAGGTAAACCCACACTGCCCTTAAGGAGGGGATTCTGGGTTCCTGACTCAGCAACACTGCAGGAACAATGATATATTTTCAAGTCAGGAACATGAGTGTCTTGGAGGGGATCTTGCAGGTAATGGGGCTCTCATATATCAGCTGTCTTTCTAGACAGTATTGTTCGTAGGTTTGGAAGGTGCTGTACAAGGATCTTTGGTAAAAATCTGCAGTGCATTCTCAAGAAAGCACGTATTGCTGCTACTGAGTACAATGGTAAAGTGAATGAATGTTTATGGATGTGATGCAAATCAAGTGAGCTGCTTTGTCCTGGATTTGTCGAGCTCCTTGAGTGGTGGTAATGCTGCATTCACCCAGATAAGTTGGGAGTATACCATCACACTTGGCTTGTGCCTTGTAGATAGGAACAGGCACTTTTGGGAACAGGGGGTGAATCACTCACTGCAATATTTCTAGTCTCTGGCCTGCTCTTGTAGCCACTGTATGGTGAGTCCAGTTGAGTTTCTGGTAAATAGTAACCCCATGAATATTGATATTGGAGAATTCAGTGATGGTAACACCATGCATTGTCAAGGGACAGAGGTTAGTTTGTCTATTATTGACCATGTGGATTGCCTGGAATTAATGTGGCATGAATGTTACTTGCCACTTGTCAACCCAAGCCTGGATATTGTCCAGACCTTGTTGCATACTCTGAGGAGCCATGAACGGTGGTGAACATTGTGCAATCATCGGTGAACATACCCACTTCTCACCTTGATGATAGAGGGCAGGTCATTGATGAACCAGCTGAAGATGATTCAGCCAAAAACAACACCCTGAGGAATCCCTGCAGAGATGTCCTGGAGCTGAGATGACTAACCTCCACCAACCACAACCACCTTTCTATGTGCAGGTATGCTCCAACCAGCAAAGAGATTCCCTTTGATTCATGATTATTTCAGTCTTGCTAGGATTCTTTGATATCATTCTTGGTCAAATTGGCCTTGATGCTGAAGGCTGTCACTATCATCTCATCTCTGGAATTCAGGTCTTTTGTCCATGTTTGAACCAAGGCTGTAATGAGGCTGAATTAAACCAAGGCTGAATTGAGTGGTCCTGGTGGAACCCAAGCTGGGTATCACTGAGCAGGTTATTGCTGGGCAGGTAGTGCTTGACAGCACTGTTGATGACTCCTTCCATCACTTTACTGATGATAGAGAGTGGACTGATGGAGTGGTAAATGGCAGGGTTGGATTTGTCCTGCTTTTTATGTACACAGCATACCTGGGCAATTGTCAGGTAGAAGTCAGTGTTGTAACTGAGCTGGAACATCTTGGCTAGAGATCTGGCAAGTTTTGGAGCACAGGTCTTCAGTACTATTGAGGGAATATTGTCAGGGCCCATGAAGTTTGCAATACTTGCTCCAACAATTTCTGATCTCACATGAAATGAGTCAAATTGACTGAAGACTGGTTTCTGTGATGCTTGGGACCTCTGAAGTAGGCCAGGGTGGATCATTCACTTTGTGCTTCTATCTAATGATTATTGCGAATGCAGGTATCTTTATAATTTTTTTATTCATTCATGGGATGTGGGCATCACTGTCTAGACCAGCATTTATTGCTGATCCCTAATTGCTCAGAGGGTAGTTAAGAGTCATAGATTACTAGAACCCCAACAGCGTGGAAGCAGGCCATTCAGTCCATTCCGATCAAACAAAGAGCATTCCACCGCCCTACCCTATCCCTGCAGCCCTGTGTTTAACATGGCTAACCAGCCTAATGTACATCCCTAGACACTATGGGCAATTTAGAATGGCCAAACCGCCTAACCTGCGCATCTTTGGACTGTGGAAGGAAACTGGAGCATCCAGAGGAAGCCCACGCAGACACGGGGAGAATGTGCAAACTCCACACAGTCACCTGAGGCTGGAATTGAACCCGGGTCCCTGGCGCTGTGAGTCAGCAATGTTAACTACTGAGCCATATTGCCACACCACATTGCTGTGGTCTGGAGTCACATGTAGACCAGACCAGGTAAGAATGTCAGTTGAACTCTGGTCTCCAGAATATTACCAGCGTCTCTGGTTTAACAGTCCAGCAATGATATCAGTAGGCCATCGCATCCCTTAACAGGTCAAATAGATTGAATTCCTTCCAATATATACAAATGGCAGGTAGTAAGAGTAAAGAGGTTTCTCATTAGCCGATATGATGGAAAGAAAAGTGGATCCACTAGCATCAGTATTCATATCTCTAGAATATACCATACATGTAAAAGTGCATGCTGCCTCAAGAAATGAGATTCCTTGGGGACGAGGATGTTCAATGTAGATCAGACTGATGCCAATGACACAGGGTTTGATCCTTGTACAGACTGGGTGAATTGGAACCTGCCTCCTTGTCTTACCCATGATGTACATTGTGGTGCTGTGGGTTTGACCTACCTTAGGGCAGAGAATGGAAGATGACCATTTTTCATTATAGTTTTGTTATTCTTTCTTAATGTACCAAATAAATGAACTTAATAGAAAACAGGACTGGTACACTTGTGTAACCACAGCATATATGTCCAAGCAGTGTTTCAATGTGAAAGTGAAATGAGAAAATAACTATTTTTTCAAAAATCAATGCTGACATATTGTAATTGTTTAAATAATTTTGGTTCATTAAGATTATGTTTCATTAACTTAGTGAAAGAAAAATATAGCCAATTGTTTGAAGTTTTGTGTAGAATGGATTTAAATTGCAAAACTGGATATTTCCTGAAAATTGATGCAGGTTTGGAATTTAGATTTAATCCTTGTCCATTGTTTCTAACACTTTTAACAAGCAAACTTCACACTATCTATTCATTTAAGTGATTCCGGTATGCAGCCAATGTTGAATGCATTACTGACTGACTGCTTGAGCAAAATCATGAGAGGCTCACACCAGTTAAAGCCAAGCTTGAAGTTGTCTGCATTTCTTAAATGGAAGGTGCATTATGATTGAACCGGGTATATCATACAATCTGTTTGATTTACTGGCTGCAATTTTAAGAATACACCTCTTTCTTTTCTCTTCTTCCATCTTAGCAACAGTATGCTTATGCCTTTTGCTCTTTAACCACCCAATAACAGTGACCAGGCAGTGGTGAAAGGAACCAAAGGAATGAGGAAGAAAAGGCTGATGATATGAAACACTGTCACTCCCTCTCACATTCACAGCCATCAGACCAGATTTAACACTGCACTTGTTGAAAGGATGGCACAAAGGAGACACACAATCTCACAGTAGTTAAAAATCACACAACACCAGGTTATAGTCCAACAGGTTTAATTGGAAGCACACTAGCTTTCGGAGCGACGCTCCTTCATCAGGTGATTGTCGAGGGCTCGATCGTAACAGAATTTATAGCAAAAATTTGCAGTGTGATGTAACTGAAATTATACATTGAAGAATTGATTGTCTGTTAAGCCTTTCATCTGTTAGAATACAGTGATAGTTTCACTTCTTTCATGTGTAAATCACAAAACCCTTTTTTTTAAAAGTTGCATTCTCGGGTTAGCTGTTAACAATGGTGATAGCTAGACAATATGTTGAAGGTGTTAGCCCCCTGTGTTCTCTGTCTTTGACCTGATGTTTAGATTGATTCCAATCTAAAAAGTGAAATAACAAAGTTTTACATATGTGTGTCCGTGTGTATGAGTGTATAGGAGTACCTGCATGTGAGAGAGAGTGTGTGTGTGTGTAGGAATATCTGTGTGTGTGTGTGTAGTGCAATGGTGATCACCTGTAATGTGACATGAACCCAAGGTCCCGGTTGAGGCCCTCCCTATCAATCTCACAGTAGTCTGAGAAGATGTTTTCAACATAAGCCACTTAGTTTCACTGCAGAGAATGCAGATCACGGTTTTGATGGAGCACGGAAAAAGGCAGACGTTTATGACTACTGAAATTCTTTGTGTCTTTGCAGACCTGACAGAAGGTCTGCATTCATTGTCAAGGAGTCTAATACCAACCTTGCACATTGATTTGCTGAGAGCTTCAAACTCATTCTTTGCAGCGAAGAAGTACTGTTAATTCCTCAAGGCTTATTGATAACCTAATCATTATACAGTTTCTGGTGTTTCTGAGTTTCAGCTTCCACTGCAGCACCAAAAAAAGGCCAAACACTATCTGTGATGGACGTTCAGCCTGAAGTCATGGATGATCATTCCATGAATATTCAAACTACTACCATCAGAGCTTTGGATACTGTGGCTGCATGGTCACCATGGTGAACTGAATTTGGATGAAGAATATATGAAATCTATTTGATTAGAACTAAAAATCAGTAAAGGACAGCAGTCATTGGTTGAAGTTGTTTACAGGGCACCAGATAGTGTAGGGCATGGTTTTAATAGAAATGAGAGAAACATGTAGGACCAAATGTAATATTTGCAAATTTACAGATTATACAAAGCTCAGCATGAAAATGTGTTTTACAGAAGATGTTAAGTGGTTTGAAGCGAATTTAGACAGGCTTAGTGAGTGGGCAAGATCATGGCAGACAGAACATAATATGGAAGACTGCGCAATTATCACTCTGGTAGGAAAGACAAATGTACAGAACATATCTTACATGGTAATAAGTTGCAAAGTGGAAATATTCAAAACAATTATCCAAGTGTTTTATGAATAAGTCACTGACAGCTGGCTTGTAGGTGCAGAAAGCTACTAAGAAGGCTATTTGAATGCTAGCCTTTATTGCAAGAGGATTTAAGTACTGGCGTGGTGAAGATTTGCTTCAGTTGTATAGGTGTTTGGTGAAACTGCACCTGGATTATTGTGTGCAGGTTTGGTCTCCTTATCTCAGGAAAGAAATCATTGCCATTGAGGGAGTGTTAATATTATCCTATGAAGAGAGATTGGACAAACTTGGCCTGTAGAATCTAGAGTTTTGAAGAATGAGAGGTCATCTTATTGAAAACCACAAGATCATTAAAGGAATAGATAGGGTAAAAGGTTTCCTTTGATTGGAGAGTCTACAACTGATGGGTACAATTTAAAAAGAAAGGGAATGCCATTTAGGACTGAGATGAGGAGAAATGTTTTTACACAGAAAGTTATAAATCTTTCAAATTCTCTACCGGGGAGGGCTAGGAAAGCTCAGTCTTTGAGCATATTGTAAGTATAAATTGAGATTTTTGATTACTAATAGTGTAAAGATTATGCGGATACTGTTGGTAAAACAAAGTGTTGGATGATTGACAATCATATTAAATGGTACAGTAGGTTTGATGGGCTGAATGGTTTACTCCATCTGCTAGCAGTATTCAAAGGGGACATGAAATCTCACAGCAGTCTCAGAATCACCTGATTGCAAAGACTGCTGGGACATTGCCACAGGGGTCTCAGTGGAGCATGGACTTGCTGTGATTTCCAGAGTTGATGGTATTTTCCTTCCACCACTGCCTTTTTACCAGTCCCTTGCTGTTACCTCACTGCTGTCCGTGCTGACATAGTACAATGCAAAGCATGGCCTACTATGGTCAGAGCTTTGGAGAATGTCCTGCAAAACCATCCTCAGCCTGGAAGTTAGCCACGTCTTCCATTAGACATACTTAGCCACTGGGGTAGTACTTCACTGGGGCTCAAGATCAGGAAAAAAACAAATTACAGACTCTCATTCAATGCACAAGAGTAGCATTGCAGGTGATTGGTATGCATTTGTATGTTACATTGACGTGGATTATTTGGTTTCAAGTGGCACTTATTTCATAGTTCTAGTGAAAAGATACAGCAAGTAACAGAGGAGGGTAAGGTGTGTGAGAATTGAATGAAAATTGGCATTGCATCCATTAGTCCCAAATAGCCTATCACAGATAGATTGGCCAGAAAAGGAATGTGGGCTGAAAATGTGTTGCTGGAAAAGCGCAGCAGGTCACGCAGTATCCAGGGAACAGGAGAATCAATGTTTCGGGCATAAGCCCTTCTTCAGGAAGGGCTTACAGGAGAATCGTCGATTCTCCTGTTCCCTGGATGCTGCCTGACCTGCTGCGCTTTTCCAGCAACACATTTTCAGCTCTGATCTCCAGCATCTGCAGATCTCACTTTCTCCAGAAAAGGAATGTGTTGATTACCTTCCCTCCTTTGTTGCCCTCCTTCTATTCTTCCTCCTCCTTCGCCTTTCATAGAGTCATACAGCATGGAAATAGACCCTTTGGTCCAATTAGTCTACACTGACCACATTCTCAAAATAAACTGGTCTCACCTGTCTATGTTTGGCCCAAAACCCTCCAAACCTTTCCAATTCATGTACTTATCCAAATGCCTTTTATATTTTGTAACAGTACCTGCATCCACCCTTCCTCTGGCAGTTCATTCCACACACGAACCATTCTCTGTGTAAAGACGTCGCCCCTCATGTCCTTTTTGAATCTTTCTTCTCTTATCTTAAAAATATGCCCACTAATTTGGAACTCTCCCACCTCAGGGAAAAAGACCTTTGATAGTCACCTTAGCCATGCTCCTCATTATTTTATACAGTTCAAAAAATCACCCCTCAACCTCCAATGCTCTGTTAAATAAAGTCCTAGCCTATTCATCATACACACTATAGTCATGGTGTACTGATGGTGGTAAATCTTTTCTGAATCCTCTCCAGTTTAGTAATACCTATCCTATAACAAAGCGACCAGAACTGCACACAGTGCTCCAGGAAAGGCCTCACCAACATCCATACAACCTCAATATGATGTCTCAACTCCTATCCTCAAAGATCTGAGCAATGAAGATCCGTTCCTTTTCTTCCTGCGCCTCAGCTACTCAATATATACCAGGTACTGCAAGGATAAATTTAGACAGGATGCAGCAGACCGTGGGGTGAATTGTGACATGCAATCTGGAGAGTGTTGCATGGTTCTTCCAGAGCAGTCCAAACAATGGAAATGTCGCTCAATGAATCTCAAAGGTCTGCTCAGCCAACTGGTTTGCTGATACCCTACAGGGAATGGAATTATTTGGTTCACTAAACCTGCCATCCTTACCTGGTCTGGCCGACACGTGATTCCAGACCTACAGCAATGTGGTTGATCTTAACTGCCCTTTGGACAATTAAGGATGGACAGTAAATGCTGGCCTGGCCAGCAATGCCCAGATCTCATGAATGAATAAAAAAAACACTGATGAACCAGAAATAATCATCCAAACAATGTAACTTTCTCCCCTTGATTAAAACACTGTAAATCAGAAACAAAAACAAATTGCTGTAAAATCTCAGCAGGTCTGGCAGTATCTGTGCAGAGAAATCAGAGTTAATGTTTCGGGTCCAGTGACCCTTCTTTAGAACTGATGGTCATTAGGAAAATTGTGGTTTAAACGATAGGTGGAGATGGAGCCCAAAGAGACAGAAGAACAGTTGGACAGACAAAAGAGTCCATAACAGTCAGCCTGGATGAATGAATAGCTGTTAATGGGGACTATTAGTGGCTAACAGTGGGTAGTGTGTAATAGCAGACCATGTGATAACAAGGCCTGGTTGGTGGGGGGTTGCGATAAGGACAAGGGAGCAGGTGCTTCAAGTTCTAAAAAATTTTAACTTGATATTGAGTACAGAGGCTGCAGGCTCCCCAAGTGGAAAATGAAATGCTGCTCTTCCAGCTTGTGCTGAGCTTCTGCATTAGGCCTGAGACAGAGATGTTGGCCAGGGAATAAGGTGGTATCTTGAAGTGGCAGGCATCTCCCCTTGATGTTCATTATCATTGCTGAATCTCCTGTTCTGGGGCTACCATTGCTTAGAAAATTAGGTATGTAAACCACATAAATATTCTGCGCAGTTACAGGTCAGAGGTTGGGAATTCTATGACAAGTAACTCACCGACTGACTCCCTAAAACATCTTCATCATCTACAAGGTACAACTTAGAAATGTGATGGAGTACTCCACCATTAATTCCCTCCACCATTGGTACACCATGACTGCAGTGTGTATTATCCGCTGGATATCGCCAAGTGTGAATGTCTAGAGTGAATAACGAAGTTGATAATTGCCTGGTACTTGCTTGGCATAGATGTTACTAACCACTTAGTAAACCACATCTGTATGTGGCCAAATCCTGTTGTATGCAGGCACAAATTGCTTTAGTATCTGAAGATTCATTAATTTTACTAAGCATTGCTCAATCATTGGAGTAAGTGAGGACTGCAGTTGCTGGTGAGTCAGAGTCGAAAAGGGTGGTGCTAGAAAAGCACAGCAGATCAGGCAGCATCCAAGCAGCAGACCTGACCTACCTGTCCATCTTCTTTCCTACCTATCCGCTTCACTCTCCCCACTGATCTATCACAATTAGCCCCCAACTGCATCCACCTGCCATTCCCCTACCTTACCCCAACCCCCACCCCACGCCCCTATTTATCTCTCATCTCCCTTCCCCCTTCCTGATGAAGGGCTTATGCCCAAAACGTCAACCCTCCTGCTCCTGCTCCTCAGATGCTGCCTGACCTGCTGTGCTTTTCCAGCGTTACCCTTTTCGACAAAGTTCAATCATTAGCAAACATCTCCACTACAAATGCCATAATAGATAGAACGTCACTGTTGAAGCAACTGAAGATTGCTGAAGTAGAACACTACCCTGCACTGCACTACCCTTGTAATGATGTGCTCCAGTAACGACAGCAATCATTCTAATGAGCTAGGTATGACTTCAGTTAGACTTGCACTTCTGTGTGTAGGAACAGTCAAGTTCACATAAAAGTCTTTCATATTGAAATGGTGCAATCGATTAATATGAGTTTGTCAAATAGATCTCTATGGTACCATGAGGCTGTAAATAACATATGTTAATTGAAATGATCCTTTTCCTTTGTGGATGGGCAAACAGAATACATTAGCATTTTTCAATTTTCCAAATTACAGCACCAAAGTATACACATTTATTTCAGAATTGTAAGACCCAACAGAGTGAATTAAATAGATAAAAGGTTGATCAATAAGTATATGTGAGAAAAAACAAAATTTCTGGTTCTATGATTTACATTGATCAGTATGAAATACTATCTGTGGAACTACAGTAAGATACAAGCTTCAGATGAAATAAAGGAATCATGAAGGTCAGCTAGTGTCTGTGGAAAGAGCAGACAAGTTGGCACTATGCCTGTTTCTCCACAGATATTATTTCCTTTTCAAAACCAGCTTTAATAAAGTGCACAAATACATGTATTACAGACAATAATAATTCAATAACAACTTGATTGATACAACACCTTTAATGTAATGACACATCCAAGCACTTCAGAGGATCATTTTAAAATGAAGTATGAACAGATATTAGGTCAGATGTCCAAAAGCTTTATCAAAGTGATAGGTATTAAAGAAGTATCACAGAGGAAAGTGAGGTAGTGCAGTGGAACGAAGTGGAGTCTGAGCCTGGGACAACTGAAGGCACAGCCATCCAGTGGTGGTGCAATAATTATTTGGATTGCACAAAAAGCTGGATTTAGAGGAGTGCAGATATCTCAAATAAATATTGGGTAAAAGGATGTTGGAGAGAAAGGGTAGTACAAGGTCATGTAGGAATTTGAAAACAAAGATGAGAACTTTAAAGTTAAGATATTGCTTGACTGGGATCCAACAGATCAGTAAACATGGGGAAGATGAACAAGGCTCATCGTGAGTTAAGACAACAGAGTTTTGGATGACCATATGTTCTTAGAAGGTAGGTTTTGGGAGTGTACTCCAATAGTTGAGTCTAAGAACATAAGAAATAGGAGCAGAATGAGGCAATCAGCCCCTGAAGCATAGCCCACCACTCAATAAGGTCACTGCTGATTAACCCAGGCCTCAACCTCTCTTTTGTGCCACCTCCTCACAGCCCTCAACTCCCAACATTTCAAAAATTTTTTTTAAATACCTCTAGTGATTGAGCCTCTACAGTTCTCTGCGGTAGAGAATACCAGACATTCACTGCCCACTGGGGGAAGAGAGTCCTTTGTATTTCAGTTTTAAATGTTTGCCCTGTTTTCCTGCAACCATGTGCCCTAGTTTGATTCCCTACTGATCGAAATACCTTCTCAACATCTACCCTGTTGAGCACCATCAGAATCTTTTATGACTCAATAAGATCACCTCTCATTATTCTAAACTATAATGACTAAAGGCATAACCTGTTTAGCTGACCTGGATAAATCAGTTCCAGCATCCAATGAAGCAACCTGGTGAACCTCTTTTGAACTGCCTCAAATGCTAGCATTTGCTTTCTTAAATACAGGACCCAAATTGTGCACAATACTAAAGATGTCATCTCATTAGCACCGTGTATATTTATAACAAGTGTTCAGTATTTTTAAAATCCAGTCCCCTAACTTAGAAGTCCAATATTCCATTTACATTCTTAATTACTTGCTTCACCTGCATTCTAATGTTTTGTGTTCCATGCACAAGAACATCCAGACTCCTCTGTGCTGCACGTTTTTCTAAGTCTCTCCATTTCAATAAAAGTTCGCCCTTTAATTATTCATACTAAAGTGCAGGCCTCACTCTTTTCTACATTAAATTCCATCTGTCATGTCTTTTGCCTACTCATTCAGCCTATCTGTTTCTCACTGCAGATTCCTTATATCTATATCAGGACATGCTCTCCCACCTATTTTTGGATCACCAGAAAATTTGGATATATTAGTCTCTGCCCCTTTTCTAGTTGTTAATATAGATAGTAACCAATTGAGTCGATAGGACTGATGCTGGTGGCACAGCACTAGTTATGTCTTTCCAACCTGAAAAAGACCCATTAATTCTGGCCCTCTGTCTTTTGTGTGTTAACCAATCTTCAATCCATGCTAATACAGTAACTCCAATACCATGAGCTTATAACTTGTACAATAAACTTTCATGTGCCACTTTACCTTCTGAAAATCCAAATACACTATATCTATCAGTTTCCTTTTAAAAACAGCGCTTGCTCGTTATTTCCTCAAAGAACTCTAGAAAATTTCTCAAACATGATTTCCCTTTCGCAAACTATGTTGACTCTGTTTGATTGCATCACACTTTTCCAAATGTTCTAAATCTCATCATTAATAATGGACTTCACCATTTGTTAAGTTAAGGCTAAGTGGCCTATAGTTTCCATTAACCTCCCTTTTGATCAGAGGTATTACAACAATGGTTTTCCAATTTCTTGGACTCCCATTAGTTCAGGAACTTTTTGAGTAATTCCTCTACCATTTCTGTTGCCACTTCCTTTGAAAGCTGACACATCCTGGTGACTTAATTGCCTTTAGTCCCATTAGTTTGTCAAATACTTTGTCCTTTGTGATCAAGAATGTTACAAGAATTTTCCTCTGATTAGCATTTTACTTATCTGTTATCTTTGGGATGTGTATAGTGTCCTCCACTATGAAGACCAATGCAACATATTGATTTGCATTATTGTAATTTCCCTGTTTCCCATTATTAACTCCCAATGTTGCATTCTCCAAAGTTTGCTCCTTTGCAATAGCTACTCTCTTTTTATGTACTTTCAGAAGGTCTTTCTGTTTGATTTTATATATCTTTCTAATTTACTCCCATAATAAATTTTCTTCCTCTTTAATAAGTCTTTTGACATCTGCTCCTGACTCCTAAAAGAAAATCCTAGTCCTCTGGTCTACCATTACAGAGGAGGAGGTGCTGAACATTGTAAAACACATAAAGGTAGATAAATCCCCAGGACCTCATCAGGAGTACTCTAGAACTCTGTGGGACGTTAGCGATGTGATTGCTGGGCCCCTTGCTGAGATATTTGTACTATCAATAGCCACAAGACTAGAAGTTGGCTACGTAGTGTCACTATTTAAGAAAGCTGGTAAGGAGAAGCCAGGGAATGAGAGACCAGCAAACTTGACATCTGTGGTGGGCAAGTTGTTGGAGGGGATCCTGAGGGACAGGATTTATATGTATTTGGAACTGATCAGGAATAGTCAATATTGTTTTGTGCATGGGAAATTTTGTCTCACTAACTTGATTGAGTCTTTTGAAGAAGTAACAAATAGGATTGATGAGGGCAGAGTAGTGGACATGATCTATATGGACTTCAGTAAGGCGTTCGACAAGGTTCCTCATGGTAGACTGGTTAGCAAGGTTAGATCACATGGAACTGAGGGAGAACTAGCTATGTGGATACAGAACTGCTTGAAGGTAGATGACAGAGGGTAGTGGTGGAGGGTTGCTTTTCAGACTGGGAGGCCTGTGACCAGCAGTGTGCAACAAGGACTGGCAGTGGGTTCACTGCTTTTTGTCATTTATATAAGTGATTTGAATGTGAACATAGGAGATATGGTTAGTAAGTTTGAGGATGACACCAAAATTGGATACAGAAACAGAATTTGTTGGAAAAGCTCAGCAGGTTAACGTTTCAGATCCAATGACCCTTCCTCAGCACGAAAATTGGAGGTGAAGTTGTCAATGAAGAAGGTTACCTCAGAGGACAATGGGATCTTGATCAGATGGGACAATTGGCAGGAGAGTGGCAGACTTGGTTTAATTTAGATAAATGTGAGGTGCTGCATTTTGGAAAGGCAAATCAGGGCAGGACTTATACTCTTAATAGTAAGGTCCTGGGGAGTTTTGCTGAACAAAGAGACCTTGGAGTGCAGGTTCATAGTTCATTGAAAGTAGAGTCGTGGGTAGATAGGATAGTGAAGAAGGCATTTAGTATGCTTGCCTTTATTGTTCAGTGCATTGTGTATAGGAGTTGGGAGGTCATGTTGAGGCTGTACAGGATATTGTTTACTGCTGAAAATGTGTTGCTGGAAAAGCGCAGCAGGTCAGGCAGCATCCAAAGAACAGGAGAATCGACGTTTCGGGCATAAGCCCTTCTTCAGGAAGGGCTTATTTCCTGAAGAAGGGCTTATGCCCGAAACGTCGATTCTCCTGTTCCCTGGATGCTGCCTGACTTGCTGCGCTTTTCCAGCAACACATTTTCAGCTCTGATCTCCAGCATCTGCTGCCCTCACTTTCTCCTCCAGGATATTGTTTAGGCCAATACTGGAATACAGCATGCAGTTCTGGTCTCCCTGCCATAGGAAGCAGGTTGTTGAAACTCAAAAGGGTTGAGAAAAGATTTACAAGGACGATGCCAGGATTGGACAGTTTAAGCTATAGGGAGAGGCTGACCACACTGGGACTATTTTCCTTGGAGCGTCAGAGGCTGGAGGGTGACCTTAATTGAGGTTTATAAAATCATGAAGGCCATGGATAGGATAAATAGACAAGGTCTTTTTACAAGAGTGGAGGAGTCCAAAACTAGAGGTCATAGGTTTAAGGTGAGAGGGGAAAGATTTAAAAGAGATCTGAGGAGCAACGTTTTCAAGCAGACTGTGTTGTGTGTATGGAATGTGCTGCCAAAGGAAGTGGTGGAGACTGATACAATTACAACGGGCATCTGGATCGGTATAGGAATAGGAAGGGTTTAGCAGGATATAGGCCAACTGCTGGCAAATGGGATTAGATTAATTTAGGATAACTGGTCGGCATGGATGAGTTGAACTAAAGGGTCTGTTTCCGTGCTGTACGTTTCCAAGACTCTATTAGTTTTAGCTACTTTGTATGCCTCAGTTTTAACGTGGATACTGTCCTTGAGAACCTTTGTTAATTACAGATGGTTTATTCAGTCCTTATATTTGACTAAATATCCTGTAGAAACAAAGAATCAAATGAAGGTTTCTTCATCTGATGAGCTGAGCCAGGAACAACACAACAAATGTTTTAGGGACAGAAATAGATGGTCATAATGATGGTGTAAATATAATTAGTAAATTTATATAATTTTTGAAAACAGTTCTCCAGTCATACAGCCTGCACAGGAGAATACTTACTCTGTTTACAGAGTTAGCAATGTTGAAATCCTGATGCATTGCATTTCCATTATCATTAGCAAAGAATCAGTCAATGTTTTTCAACATTTTCATTTGTTTAGCTTTCACAATGCAGCATTCACAAAAACTCAATTGATTGGCTTCAAGAGTTTTGGAAAGACAAAGAATCACATATTTTGCTCTAAGCCTTAGTTTTCCACTTGTCAAAGACTTTAGTTTTGCAATTAGTCAATTTATTTAATTTTGAGATCAATATAAGATTGGATTGAAACTTTCCAGAACATCCTGAATCAATTTAAACACAGAACACTTACACTTGAACTCAATCGAGTATACCTACTTGCACTAGCATTTTTTCTCCGGCAAGCACACACGGGTCAGAGTTGCAGTCATTTTTAACCTCCTTTTGCATATTCCTGGAAGGGCACAAGACAAAAACATTTCTGTTACATCTCATTCTTTGTTTGAAACTTGCCTGACATTCTATTGATATGTAATTCCCCTTCATGTGAAATTCCCATATTCATGAGCATGGCTCCCACACAGGACTGCACCATTGTATTTGTATGTACTAACAGTTTTTTTTTAAAAAAAGCTGAATTAGAAGTTTAAAAAGTCCCCGAGGTATTTTGGGGTAATGGTTCATTATCTGGGTACTTTGCATTGCTAGAAAACTGGATTGTTCATAAATATTACTATAATACCATTTCAAGTGATTTGAAATGGTATTATAGTAATATTTATGAACAATCTAGTTTTCTAGCAATGCAAAGTACCCAGAACAACCTTGTCACATCTTATGATATATATAAATGGATCCTTAAAAATGCATTCCTTTATTAAACTATTTTACAAATTAGGTTCCAAAGCATTGTTCCATCAAAGGTACTTAAAATTCACTGCACATCTTTGATGAATTTCAATTAACATGTATTTTTACACTTGGAATGTTTATTGGGAATTCAACTTCTTGTTAACTTCATCGGGATTAAGAAAAGTAGATAATTGCATCTTCACATCATTATTTCTTTGCTCTGATGCTGTGCTCAGAATGAAGGACTGTTCTGGGTTAGTCACCTGTCACCTCATGCTTTCCTGTTGATCTTGTTCTGAAGTCATTTTCATTTTCATTATTTAAAAGAATGTTGCTGAAAGGATCTAGTCCTGTTCTGCCTTTTACAATAGAAAGGCAAGAAGCCTTAAAACATTTTAAATTAGGAATATTAAATGTAATATTCCTAATTCCTACACATGAATGCACGAAGCATTAGATATAAGATGGATGAGCTTGAGGCTCTTTTGGAAATTGGGGGATAACTGAGACGTGGCTTCAAGTGGACAGGGCCTGGGAAATGAATAGTCAAGGATACACGTGTTATCGTAAGGACAGACTGACGGGCAGAGGGGGTGGGGTGGCCTTGTTGGTAAGGGACGATATTCAGTCCCTTGCGCGGGGGGACATAGAGTCAGGGGATGTAGAGTCAGTGTGGATAGAGCTTCGAAATACTAAGGGTAAAAAGACCCTCTTGGGAGTCATCTACAGGCCCCCAAACAGCAGTCTGGATGTCGGATGTAAGTTAAATCAGGAGCTGAAATTGGCCTGTCAAAAAGATGTCACTACAGTTGTTATGGGGGATTTTAACATGCAGATAGACTGGGAGAATCAGGATGGTATTGGGCCACAAGAAAGAGACTTTGTGGAGTGCCACAGAGATGGATTCTTAGAGCAGCTGGTGCTGGAGCCGACCAGGGAGAAGGCAATTCTGGATCTGGTATTGTGTAACAAACCAGAATTGGTCAGAGACCTCGAAGTGAAGGAGCCATTGGGAAATAGTGACCATAATACAATAAGCTTCAATCTGCAATTTGAGACCATCGCTGAAGGTCTTGTCCAGAAAGATCTCGTTTTCTCGGATGAGCCTGAGGTCTTCGAGTTCTTTTGTCAGTGCTGCAATATGACAGTGGAGGAACAATGGCAGATATTTCTGTGTATAATGCAGAAGATGCAGGATCAGTTCATTCCAAAAAGGAAGAAAGATCCCA
>NC_057715.1:63671491-63676842 GCF_004010195.1 Chiloscyllium plagiosum | reverse complement strand
CTGATGTGTGAGTGCCGAACCAGAGGACACAGCTTAAAAATACGGGGTAGACCATTTAGGACAGAGCTCAGGAGAAACTTCTTCACCCAGAGAGTGGTGGCTGTGTGGAATGCTCTGCCCCAGAGGGCAGTGGAGGCCCATCATTTAAGAAGGAGTTCGATAGAGCTCTCAAAGATAGTGGAATCAAGGGTTATGGAGATAAGGCAGGAACACGATACTGATTAGGAATGATCAGCCATGATTATATTGAATGGCGGTGCAGGCTCGAAGGGCTGAATGGCCTACTCCTGCACCTAGTGTCTATTATCTATTGTCTATTGTAATACTTACAGTTACTGAAAAGAAAACACAATAACTACATTCTCTGATTTACCTTACATCCTATAGAGAGGTCATTGACCTGGTTAATAGTTTGCCTGAGTAATAGGAGAGAGATGAGAGATAAATGACAAGTCATCAAATTGTCAAGATGTGATGCTACATTCAGCACACTTGCTAATGACTTAGGAGATGGAATAGAAAGCTACATATCCACATTTGTCATTGGTGCACAATGCAGATGGAAGCATAAAAAAAATTAAGTGAATGCCTTAAACTAGTTCTGCCGAAACATTTTTTACTTTGATCCCATTTTGAGACTTAAAAATTGTGGCAGACCTAAAGTGAGAGCATGCTCAGGAGAGAAGAAGATGGGCAAGAGCAAAAATGAGTTGAAGGTAATGATGCCTTAGCGCTCCTGACCCCAAACTTTCAGCTTCCATCCCAACTTGAGGTCCAGATATTCAACTTGAAAAGACGTGGGCTAAACTGTAAAACATTGATTTTAATATAGACGAATGTAAAATCAACCAGTTTGAATCTAAACAGGATAGAACAAGGGACCTAATGGTGAAAAGTAATAAACAGTCAATTTCCAAAGTTACACTGGGGTCCAGGTACAAAGGCCTTAAAATGTCACTAACAGGTACAGAAAATATGTTTTTAATTGATTTATAGAACACAGGCATCACTGGCTTGGCCAGCACTTCTAGGTTATCCCTAGTTGCTCTTGAGAAGATGGTTGTAGCTACCTTACTGAACCACTGCAGTGGTCATGCTTCAGGTACACCCATAATACTGCTATGGAGCAGTGGGGAAGGAGTTCCAGGATTTTCACCCAATGACAGTGAAGAAAAGGTGATATATTTCTAAATCAGGTTGGTGAATGGCCTGGAGGGGAAATTGCAGTTTCAATACATTTGCTGCACTTGTTCTTCCAGATGGTCATGGGTTTGGAATGTGTTGTCTCAGGATCTTCAGATGATTTTCCACAGTGCATCTTGTAAATGGTATTTATTGGCAGTATTGAGTGGCTGTTTGTGAATGTAGTGCCAATCAAGTAGGCTGCTTTTTCTGGGATGGTGTCAACGTCCTTGAATGTTGTTGAAGCTGCATTCATCCAAGCAAATGGAAATTTTCTATCACACTCCTGCTTTGTGCCTTGTTGATAATAGATAGGCTTTGGGGAGTCAGGAAATGAGTTACACACTGCAGGATTGCTGGACTTTGTCCTTCTCTTGTTGCGACAGTATTTATATGGTTGATCCAGTTCAGTTTCTGGTCAAGATAAGCCCCAGATGTTGATAGTGAGGAATCCAGTGATTGTAACATTGTTGAATGGAAAGAGATGATGATTAGATTCTCTCTTGTTGGAGAAAGTCATTGCTTAGCATTTGTGTGATGCAAAAGTTACTTGCCACTTTTCAGTCCCAGCTTGGATATTGTTTGGGACTTAATGTATTTGACCATGGACTGCTTCAGTATCTGAATGTCAAGAAAATGCTGAATATGGTGCAATGATCAGCAAACATCCCCACTTCTGACCTTATGACAGAAGGAAGGCCATTGATGAAGCAGTTGGAGATGATTGGGTGAACAAATCAAAAAAGACTAGTAGTAGGGACTCTTGCGGTAGAGTGGCAGTGATCCTACCCCTGGATTGGAGGTCCTTGATTCAAGTTCTCCAGAGGTGTGTAATAACATCTTTAAATGGGTTGATTAGAAAAATAAGTTAAATGAAAAGGTTAGTAGTTCCTGCTGTCCCTACTTTGCCCTTCACTTTTGATGGTTACATTGCCCATAATAGACTTTGGTTGTAAATATTTAATTGGCTACATGGGTGATTTACTGATGGTGGTTAGTTGTTTACAAAAACAAAGTCATGGTAGTTTGTGGTGGAAAGTTACTAAGTTATGTAGGGTAATACTTCTTGGTATAAAAAACAAAACAAAAGGCTAGTTGTAAGAAGTAAAAACAAGACCAGTCATAGTGCTAAGTGGTTAAAACACATTGACAATATTTGTACAGTTATCCATAGTTGGCTGCAGATACTACATAGCCTTAAGGTTGAAAATTCATCACACAAGCATAGAACATAGAACATAGAACAATACAGCACAGAACAGGCCCTTCGGCCCACGATGTTGTGCCGAACATTTGTCCTAGCCTAAGCACTCATCCATGTACCTATCCAATTGCCACTTAAAGTTCGCCAATGTTTCTGACTCTGCCACTCCCACAGGCAGCGCATTCCATGCCCCCACCACTCTCTGGGTAAAGAACCCACCCCTGACATCTCCCCTATACCTTCCACCCTTCACCGTAAATTTATGTCCCCTTGTAACACTCGGTTGTGCCCGGGGAAAAAGTTTCTGACTGTCTACTCTATCTATTCCTCTGATCATCTTATAAACCTCTATCAAGTCACCCCTCATCCTTCGCCGTTCTAACGAGAAAAGGCCTAGCACTCTCAACCTATCCTCGTACGACCTATTCTCCATTCCAGGCAACATCCTGGTAAATCTTCTCTGCACCCTTTCCAAAGCTTCCACATCTTTCCCAAAGTGAGGAAACCAGAACTGCACACAGTACTCCAAATGTGGCCTAACCAAAGTCCTGTACAGCTGTAACATCACTTCACGACTCTTGAATTCAATCCCTCTGCTAATGAACGCTAATACACCATAGGCCTTCTTACAAGCTCTATCCACCTGAGTGGCAAGCATAAAATATGTTTCAAAATAGTATATCTTTAAAATTCCATATATCAAATAGAAGTATATGATGCATTAATCATATCATAATTGACAAGATCCAAATAACTAAAGTTTGCTATTTCATTCAATTGGCTTTTATATAAAGCAAAGACACATTGGTTCATTTTTCTTGTCGAGTTTTATGGTATGTTGTCTCCTGACCTCTTCAAACTGTAAGGAAGGGAAGCACACATCCTCATTATTAACAAAATATTTCTTATCTGTGTCTGATTTCAATCGATGGTTAGTTATGCATATGTTCCAATAAACAAGCAAGCAACTGTAAAGTGAAACAAAAAGCTTATTAGCCGCCTTCCTTTTCTCCATTACCTCTCCCTCATCATTAGTAGTCTGCACTACCCTTACAAGGTTTGTGCGTAAATTAATCAATTGGAAACATGGGTGATTTACTGGTGGTGGTTAACAGTTGAACAAATATCACAGATGATTTAGTGATGGGAAAAAATGTGCAGTTATGTGGAAGAGCGCTTCTGCTTATAAGAAAAAGAAACCAAGAAGGCTAGGAGAATGCCTTTTTTTATCTGAAGGACAAAGATATAAGTGGGTAGAAACCTCCTTCAGCTATACCAAGCACTGGATAGACTAGATTTAAAGTATTGTGTGTTTTTCTGTGCACCGCACCTCAGAAAGGAAGCTCTTATCTTGGACTCTTATCTTTGCCAGAATTATTTTTGACTAAGGGGTTAAAATATGAAGAAATATTTTATAAGTTATTGTTATATTCCCTGGAAATTAGAAAATTAAGAAATAATTCAACTTATGTTTTCAAGGTATTAAGGGCAACACTTAGAGAGAAAATGTTCCTGGTGGTTGGTTAGTCTAAAGATTAATTCTAATGATATGAGCTAGGTATTCCAGGGATGGAATTAGGAAACACTTCTACACACAAAGAATGGTAATAGATTAAGACTTTCATCTTCAAACTAGATTAATTGTAAATTTTACACTAGAGATTGATAGATTTTTGTCCATTCATTCATTCATTTACTGTGAGAGCAATGGACATGGAAAATTTGGGTCCTCAGATCCATTTAAGGCACAGGATGATATCGGGTCTTTTGTCCTGGTGAGTTGTTGTCTGAGTGTGGCTGTCGGTTTATGGGCTGTCATGAACCCGAGTGGTCGGAGAAGTCTGGCTGTCAGTTCTGAGACTTTTTTCCTGTATGGTAGTGTGGCTAGTGAGTTAGAACGTGGCATGTCCTCGTCGTGTTGTTTGTCTATTAGGCATCTGCGGATGAAGTTATGGGATATCTGTTCTCGGCAAATACTCTGTAGAGGTGTTCTTCTTCCCTTCGTAGGTCAATAGTTTCGCAGTGTGTTGTAGCCCTTTTGAACAGGGTTCTAATATAACTTCTCTTGTGTGTGTTTGAGTGATTGCTGTTGTAATTCAGGACTTGGTTGGTGCGTATGGCTTTCCTGTACACTTTTGTGATGTATTCACCATTCTATGTTCTTTGTACCATCACATCCAGGAATGGGAGTTGATTGTTGGTTTCCTCCTCTATTGGCGCTGCCTTGTTGAGGAGGTTGAACAGTTCATCCACTTTACCAACACCTTCCACCCCGACCTCAAATTCACCTGGACCGTCTCAGACTCCTCCTTCCCCTTCCGAGATCTTTCCATTTCTATCTTGGGCGATCGAATCAACATGGACATTTACTATAAACCGACCGACTCCCACAGCTACCGAGACTACACCTCCTCCCACCCTGCCTCCTGTAAAAACGCCATCCCATATTCCCAATTCCTTCGTCTCTGCCACATCTGCTCCCAGGAGGACCAGTTCCAAATCCGTACAACCCAAATGGCCTCCTTCTTCAAGGAACGCAATTTTCCCCCAGACGTGGTCGACGATGCCCTCCACCGCATCTCTTCTACTTCCCGCTCCTCCGTCCTTGAGCTCCGCCCCTGCAACTGCCACCAGGACAGAACCCCACTGGTCCTCACCTACCATCCCACCAACCTCCATGTACAGCGTATCATTCTTCGTCATTTCCGCCCCCTCCAAACTGACCCCACCACCAGGGATATATTTCCCTCCCCTCCCCTATCAGCGTTCCGTAAAGACCACTCCCTCCGTGACTCCCTCGCCAGGTCCACACCCCCCACCAACCCAACCTCCACTCCCGGCACCTTCCCCTGCAACCGCAAGAAATGCAAAACTTGCGCCCATACCTCCCCCTTCACTTCCCTCCAAGGCCCTAAGGGATCCTTCCATATCTGCAACAAATTCACCTGCACCTCCACACACATCA
>NC_057715.1:63588224-63671291 GCF_004010195.1 Chiloscyllium plagiosum | reverse complement strand
CCCCACTCCGGCCTATCACCCTCACCTTGACCTCCCTCCACCTATCGCAATTCCAACGCCCCTCCCCCAAGTCCCTCCTCCCTACCTTTTATCTTAGCCTGCTGGACACACTTTCCTCATTCCTGAAGAAGGGCTTATGCCCGAATCGTCGATTCTCCTGTTCCTTGGATGCTGCCTGACCTGCTGCGCTTTTCTAGCAACACATTTTCAGCTTCCTCCTCTTTCGTAAATATGATTCCTGTGAGTAGGATGTTGATAATCCAGTGTATGTTCTTGATTTCTGTTCCCCTAATGATAACAAAAGTGTCGTCTACATATCTGATCCAGAATTTGGGTTGGATTTGTGGTAGGGCTATTTGTCCCAATCTTTGCATCACTGCTTCTGCTATGACCCCAGAGATGGGTGAGCCCATAGGTGTTCCATTGATTTCGGGTGTAAGATTGCTCACTGAGCTGTAGGTTTGATATCCAGACGTTTCATTACCTGGCTAGGTAACATCATCAGTGGTGACCTCCAAGTGAAGCACCACCGATGATGTTACCTAGCCAGCTAATGAAACGTCTGGATATCAAACCTACAGCTCAGTGAGCAATCCTACACCCTAAACCTCAACCTGAGCTACAAACCTTCACAAACCTTGCAAAAATGTTCCATTGATGTATTCATATATTTGGATGTTGAATGTGAAGTGTGTTGTGAAGCACAGGTCTAATAGTTTGAGCATACTGTCCTTGTTGATAGGTTCCTTGCCGTGTTTTCTGTTCTGCTTGCCCAGGAGGTTGTCTCTCTGGCTAGAGTTTTGTCAGTTGAAGTGAATAGTGCCGTTACATCAAATGAGACCATTGCTTCGTTCTTGTCTATGTTTATATTCTTGGTGTTGTCCAGGAATTTTTGTGATGATTGTATGGAATGTTTGGATCCACTAATAAGATGTTTTAATTTTTGTTGGAGTTCTTTTGCTAGTTTGTGCGATGGCATTCCTGGGAGTGCCACAATGGGTCTAAGTGGTATATCTATTTTGTGTACTTTGGGTAATCCATAAAATCTTGGTGTGTTGTTGCTTTCTGGTTTCATCCTTTGTAGGTCAATCCTGGTTATTAGTCCATTTTTTTGACCCTATACCCATCATGTGCAAGACTAATGTAACTTACAGGATTCCATGCAGAGACTGCACAGACCACTACATAGGCCAGACAGGCAGACAACTAGCAATCTGTATCCACAACCACCAATTAGCCACTGGACACCACGACCAACTGTCCCTGGTAGCCATACACACAGAAAACAAGGACCACAAATTTGACTGGGACAGATCAATGACCATTGGACAATCTAAACACAGGACAGCCAGAGAATTTCTAGAAGGAAGGCATTCAGCAACAGACTCCATCAACAAGCACATAGATCAAGACCCAATATACCGGCCACCACAACAAACAACTGGAGCTGGCAACCGGAAGCAGCAGAAACAGAACCAAATAAATTTGAGAAGACACAGTACATCAATGATTCACAGGAGGCTCCAAAGCACTGAATATGTCACTTACACAGGGGATGAAACTTCTGCAAATCAACTTCCCAACTCGGTGAGCATACCCACAACCACAACAACCGGCACCTGAGCTACAAATCTTTGTACAAACCTTGAATAAAACCATTCAAATTAGGAGCAAGAGTAGGCCATTTGAGCTCCCCAATCCTGCTATATTATTTAAAAGATCATGATCGATATAATACTGTCTATAATTCTACACTCTCACCAAAACCCAATAACCTTTGACTTCTTTGTTTGTTAAGAATATATTTACCTCTGCCTAATGACCCTGCCTCTACAGGTCTCTGGAGAAAAAAGTTCCAATGGCTCAGCACCCTCTAAGAGAAAAAAAAAATCTCCTCATCTCCATCTGAAAGGGTCAGCACCTAGTTTTTAAACTGTAGTCTCTACTTCTAGCCTTGTAGACAATCCACTTGACCAGATCCACTACTTAACTCTTGTGCTTTGGAAGTCTACTCTGGTTGCCAATGGTTCTGTTACAAGCAACACTTCTATTAACCTAAATTTTGTAGCATATAAATTGATACTAGATTAAATTTACTGATATAATTATTTGCTCATGTATACTCACAATTCAGTTGTTTGGATTCTTAAGAGAAAGATAAGGTCAGGTGTTTGAACCATTCTGTTACTCCCATTAATAGCTGACCACGCTACCCTTTCCTTTTGCAGCTACAAATCTGCTTCACACCCAGTTCTGATATCCTTTTGTCAGATCTATAGATTACATTTGGAGTAATGTCACTTTTCTACTGGCACATTGCTTTCAACTTCAAGTGATCCCCTGCAATGAAATAATGGGTTCTTTTTGTCATTACAATTGCCTGCATCCTGACTGCAACATTTAAACCATATAGGGTGATTCTTTGTTCCTCTGTGTGCATGGGTACAGTTTGACTAGTTTCTGTCTGCACATCAGTGCATGTTCTCTCTCTTCTGATCACTGTCTGTCCACAACCCTCTCCTCCCATCAGTTCTCAGTCTACTGAGCAACCATTTATACTATGTTAAAATAACATTGTTCAATCACTAATACTATAGTTGGTATGACTTCTACAAAGAAAACCAGTGCTTAAATTGTTTTGTTTAATGTGCATAAAAAAGACAAGCAACTGAATCATCAACATCAAAATACCAACTTCTGTAAGAGTGAATGCAGAGCAAGTTCTATATTGACAATTCCATTAGAATTTTCTTTTATCTCCATATTACAAAAGTCAGTCATCAAGTAATAGATATTATTCTTTTAATTTACCAATAATTAAACACACCATCTATTGTTCAACAGTAATGTATAGGTTGCTGTTGTCAGGTTTATTAAATGCCCCAAAGTCCCTTCCATAAGAGCAAGCGTCTTTTCATCATCTATTCTTTCCAGTCCCCTCAGGATCTTATTTGTTTCAATTAGATTGCCTCTCACTCTACTAAATGTTAATGGATGCAGGCTCAATCTGTCCACTCTTTCTCCAAAAGGCAATGGCACATTCCAGGGATCAGTTGAGTGAATCTTCTCTGAATTACTTCTTATGCATTTAAATCCTTATCCAGTGGCAGTTACATAGCAGTTACAATTTGAATCTTTCATACAATTGAAATCATAAGTCCTAATGAAAGAGACATGCACAAGCTCTGACTGAAGATAGTTATTGGGGTAATTCAAATGTTTTACTAATGCAGTTACTCAAATTACCTTTAACTGCTAAGTGGGAATCTATACTACAGGCAAAAAGAGCTAGAATTCCTGCAAATAATTGGTAATCAAATTTCATCTGTGAGGTCAGAAGTCACATGACACCAGATTATAGTTCAAGAGGTTTATTTGAAATCACAAGCTTTCAGAGCACTGTCCCTTCGTCAGTGTCGTGTGACTTCTGACCTTATCCAACACCAGCACTTCCACTTCATCTAGGAGAACTGACACTGATCTGTAAATACAGAAGTTCCCTATGGTCTCCATGAGTCTATATCATTGACACCAATGGTTCAGGACTACCAGCAGGCAGGTTCATGATGTAAGTAAAGCATCAACGCAAGCATGACCCTGTTCAGTCTATTCGAGAACTACAGGAGAAATGCCCAGCCCAAAACATTGAGCAGGTTACTCAATCCCAAGAAAACAGGAAAAAGTACCATTGGTAGTTCAGTTGATGAAGTTCATGTAGAACCTGAACAACAGTGACCTAATGTGATCTGGACAGTAAAAATAGCAAGAGTTCCAGGGAGAGAATTCCCCTTCCAGTGATCCCGTTCTCAAGGCATTGTGGTATTATAAGTGGAATGTCAGTAAAATTACTAAGGTACACTTTTGCATTACTAGGAGCTGGATGTTTGAGGCAAAGTGCTGCGACCAGCCATCATTTCAAAGCTGGATATAACGGCCTGTTGAGGTATTTGTGGCAGAGATAGACTACTGCTGAGTCTTAACAAGAAGAAGCACTTGTCTTGCAAAACCAAGGTAGCTTATTTCATGATAATGACAGGTACAAATACTATTGACTAACTGGACATAATTACTTAAGACTTCCAGGAGCCAGGAATGTCACTTCTGATCTTATGCAAGGCTGCCTGATTTTCCACCCAAAGATTGTGCGACATCATCAGATTTGATGGAGCTTCCATATGAATTCTTTCAGCACCATTACTTTAAACAGACCCCAGAACCCGACTCAGGCGACTGACTGTGTGGAGTTTGCACATTCTCCCCGTGTCTGCGTGGGTTTCCTCCGGGTGTTCCGGTTTCCTCCCACAGTCACAAAGATGTGCGGGTCAGGTGAATTGGCCATGCTAAATTGCCCGTAGTGTTAGGTTAAAGGGGTAAATGTATGGGTATGGGTGGGTTGCGCTTCGGCGGGTCGGTGTGGACTTGTTGGGCCGAAGGGCCTGTTTCCACACTGTAAGTAATCTAATCTAATCTAATCTAATTTAATCTAAAAACCATGTAAGGTTTAAGAATTTCAAACAGTCATTTTTAACACCATACAGTTACTGATACCACAAATACTTGATCAAGATATCATTACCCAGTTACATCAATGTCATGTGAGTATTGAAAGAACAAGATGATTTTCACAACGAACAATTTTAGAACAAAGCCAGGGTTTAATAACAGCATAGAGTGGACAGTGAGGATGTGCAATATATGTCAGAAGCATCAGGCAAGTCAACACAAAAATAGGTAATGTTTTAATCACTGTTAAGGTGATGATGTCTTGCTTATTGGTAACAATGTCTTACTTATTGCTGACAACATCTCCAAATTTTCACTAACTGAGGGGTACTTCAAACACATCTAACATGATGAGTCTATAACACAAATGCATGGTCCTTTATTAGACAAGGTCACTGTATAAAATTAAAAGCTATGGGTGATTATGGAAGACCATGATGAGGCAGCTCTTCCAATGTAAACAGCCAGTTGGATAAGTACCTATTTGACTGGTAATAGGTATCTCCTTTCACATACCTGCAAGAATCCTTGAGCTTCCTCCCTCATATAACAGACCTTCCTCTCCTTCAGGTCCAACATCTGCCTCTAAATTGCTTCTAGGTTCAGCTCAAACCTGCTCCATAGTTTCTATGGAGATAGCTCTGCCAAGTCAGTAGTTCCATCAACTTGAACTTCATTCCTTGTTAAAAGAAATTTAGTGCAATTGGAAGCAATTTCCAAGAGTGGTATGTGCAGCCACAACGCATCCATTTCCATTGATGCTGTGGAGAGTTCTGGCTGATAAAGCAAAGATGTTTTTTCAGCTTGTCCAGAAACAAAGGGAGAGGGCATGCATATTATTGGGGACAGCACTCTAAGTCCTGCAAAAATGTGGGTTGAAAATGAAGGAATACCCTTTACCTGGTGGGGTGCATATGGTATTGTGAGAGTGAGGTGTTGTATAGGGGTGGTGTGGGGTGAGTATGGTGTTATGGGGGAGTATGGGGATTTTAAGGAGAGGGACTCTGGTGAGAAGGAATATGTAGTGTACAATTATTCTGTTTCAATATCAGCTGGAGTAATAACAATTGGGATTTGCGTCCTTCTTAAAGAAGAGCTAAGGAGGTAAGAAATTCAAATTCCACCTTCCTAACACCCTCCCCGCTTGCTCTCCCATCCCCCCGTTCTTGGACATTCTGATTTTATAAAGAACAAAATCACATAGACATACATTTGGCTCAACTAAAATCTTGTCTTTTTTTTTTAAAGTGAACCATCCTAATGTCCTGATTTTTAAAAAAAAACTTGAAACTAAATTGCCATGATTAGTTTGTTTGATTTAAAAACTGTCATGAAATACTCTTGGCCCCCAACCACTACACGCAAAGTCCTCTGAATTTGGTTGTTATCCATAGGATATCATAAGCTCTCACTTTGAATATCCCCTGGATTTGGATGATAATTTACAATTCACCACATGGTTGGTCCTTCCACTAAGAACTGCAGATCCATGAGCCAGGTTGACCATTCCTGACAGTTCTTCTTATGTAAATCCCTCCAGACCAAGTTCACATGTTATAGCTGGAACATTTACAATCCCCAACATGTTTTTGCCTATCTAGTATTGATTGTAGGCCTGAGTCAGAATGACCGGTCCTGACCCCATCTTCTGACTGCAGTAAAGTTGCTTCACTTTTGTCCTTTTGTATTGTAATTCATATCAAGCATTTTACAACCACATCAAACATTTTCCTATTGATCAGGATTTCTGAGAATCAATCCTTCTTAGTGTATTTCACACACTTCATCCAAATAGAGTCAGTTAAACAATACAGTCCCTTTCCCTGATTAAAACAGTCCAGATGACTGGATCGGTTCACAATGATTCTAAATATCCCTCCTGTTGTTTGGAGATGACAATGGCAACAGCACCTAGACCCCAAGTGAACAAAGGTTTGAATGATCCATTTCTCCTCTCAATTGAAACTCATTGTAATATTAAAAGCTTCATTTGACAAGGTAACTGGACAGAGGAAGTGGCCAAAAGAGATTCTGACCTCAATGTTATGGATTGTTTGGACAGGCACAGCTATGATTGCATTAAATTGTCAGGGCACTATTTAATGCTTATGAGCTTGTGCCTGAACCTTATCAGTTGATCTGAAGAACAGTTTGTTTAGTTTAGAAACTTTAGTTCTGTCATACTGGACTCAAAACATTGTCTCTGCACAGATGCTGCCAGACTGCTGTGTTTCTCCTGCTTTCTCTGTGTAGGTAATTCTCATAGACTGGGAATAAGCTTATTTTTCAGGTGAATACAGGATTGTTTTCAGAACTATTTTTCAAGAAAACTTGGACTTGAAGCAGCCAAGATGTTAGCCTGGAATGTCGCTTGTTGTTCTCTGTTCCAATATTTTAAGCAGATTGAGATAAGGGGTCAGAAATCATAATGAAAGATTTTCATGGACAGGTCCTGTGACCAGCTCACTAAGGTGTCAGTTTCAATTTATTAATTAATTTGCCTCCATCTGAAGAATGATCTATTGTTCACCATAGGGACTGGATGAAGCTATTAGCATCTCCATAACTATAACAAAGTTTGGTGATTTTCCCTTTGTTATCAGAGACAAAAGGTCTATGTTCTCATTGTCTTGACCTGCTTGCAGTGTTCCTGCAATTATAAACATGAAATTCCACAGGGCTGTTGGGTTAGCTTTGTCTGGAATTTTCTAGCACTGTAGCCAAATGTGATCCACAGCAGCAATTTTAGTCCACCAAAGTTCATTTTGAAAATTAAACATTAAAGTGTTTAAAAATATATTAAAAAAATGATCTCATTAATGTCTTAGCAACATGAAAAAGATGATGACCTGACATTGGAAAAGCCACAAGCTGTACAGTCCAAAATGATTCAGCCCCGTTAGATTGAAAAAGGGGACACCAAAATATACACACAGACTACCTTTCAGAGACTGTTTGCCTATCCAGCTCAAATGTAAGGATCCCTCAGCAGTCTCATCAACACAGGTCTCATTAGGGTCAGATACCTTCAAACCCATTCACAAAGTGATGGTCAAAGAAAAACAAATGTAACTCACATTTAAAATGAAGACAAATACATTTTGAAGAATCCCAGATTAACTTTCTAGGGTTCAAAATGATTGTGGCTACAGTAAAGCCTGCACATGGCAACATCAAGGCCATTCATGTGTTTCTGATCCTGGGTTAACGTGGAAAAGTTGGGATCCATCAGTGTTGCCAACTTTTATGTCAAATCCCGTTCTAAGTATGCAGAAAAAAATGGATCTTTTTCAGATGCTATGGCACAAATATGTAAATTGGGAACAGACAATTGAACAGCAAGCAATGTTTGGTCATCCTGCATTTTAGAAACATGTCACAACAGATGCATCAGGAAAAGTGAAAGCAGTTGTACTTCCACAAGTCATCACCGGAAGTAAATTGGGTGGAGGAGTCCAGAACTAGAGGGCATAGGTTTAGGGTGAGAGGGGAAAGATATAAAAGAGACCTAAGGGGCAACTTTTTCACACAGAGGGTGGTAAGTATATGGAATGAGCTGCCAGAGGAAGTGGTGGAGGCTAGTACAATTGCAACATTTAAAAGGCATATGGATGGGTATATGATTAGGAAGAGTTTGGAGGGAAATGGGCCGGGTGCTGGCAAGGGGGACTAGATTAGGTTGGGATATCTGGTCAGCATGGGTCAGTTGGAGCGAAGGATCTGTTTCTGTGCTATACATCTCTATAACTCTATGCCTGTTTTTAAAACTGAACACAATGACTTTACTAAAAACAGGAAAACATTTAATCAAAGTAGAATGCTCACTTTCTGCACTGATTGTCAATTGCTGACTACATTAGCCTTGTCAGAATCTAGTCATTAGCCTTTATCCATCTACAAATGGTAACTTATAACATTGAAGACTATGATATTGCAATAATCTATGCATGTCAGTGCAAGTTTATTATGTGAGAGGAGCTGAAGGCAGAAGCAGAGACAGATAGCGAACTGCAGAAAGGAAAGCTGACTAGCCTTACAAAATAGAGAAAGATTTGGTTCAGTACTAGAGACTACACTGTGAGCTCATATTGTTTGATGACATTGGTACTGTGTGAGGAACTGAAGTTGTTATCTCAAAAGCACGACAGAAACCTATTAATCTTGGCCTTGAAGGCTATACCATGTGTACTTTACTTTATGTTTCATCTTAGCACCTTAATGTAACATGGAAATTGTGTTAAGCTAATTTTTTGAGAAGTAATGAAAATGCCTCTTAAAAATACATTTCTATTCTTCTTTGGAGGGAAGTAATATCTAAAATGTGTGTTTTATACATGATCAATGTCATTTATTTTAGAACTTGGATTTTGGATGACTGGCATGTGAGCTTTAGTTTGTTTGTTTGAGGGGGTTTAATGATGAACTTTTCTGTCTTTTTGGAGCCATGTTTTTATTAAATGAGTATGAGAAAAGGAACCCCAAGGGTGATAATGGAAATGCTTGCATGGGGAGAATTGTACGAGCAAAGTGAATAAAGAAAGAGGAGCATTAGCTTGTTTCCAGTTTAGAAGGATCAGGAGTTATTTTTTGCTTAGGGTAAAACCCAAATGTTTGGAAAATTCTTGTTTTATCAGCTTACAGAAGTCTTTATTGAAGTTAGATGTATGACACAGTTTCAGATAGAAAAAGGAATTAGTTCAGAAACATTAGGAAATAGGTTACCTCTGCGTAAAGATTTTCATTTGAAAGTTGAAGACCAGAAGTGTTTGGTTAGAACCCTAACGGTGTTATTTGAAGCTGAAAAGGTCTGAACTTTGTTGTGTGACTATCCAGTAGGATGCTGCCAATCTCTCATTACTGGAAATTGGAAGAAACAGTTAAGTTAAATCTATAGATGTGAATGAGGGGTGAACTTTCTCTAATGTTTGAGAACTGTAATGTAGTAGTGTTGACAGCGATGGAATTTTGTTTTACTGGGTGTTTTGAAATCTTTGAAATTGTGATATATATCATTTGTGTAATTGTTATTGTGCAATAAACATTTGTTTTAATGATAAAACCAGCTCTGTAGCATTACATGGTTATACTTGAGTAAAAAAAAAATTTACAAGCCAGATTTCTGGGATCTGACTTGTCTGGTAATAAAATCAGCTGGTATCATAATGTTATCTTATTGTATGTACAATATCAGATTTTATCATTTGTAAGTGTTGACATTGTTCCCTGCATTCCCAGGTCTAGGTCACTAAAGATGAAAAAAAAGTGGTCCTAATAGTGAAAAAAACAGGATATCCCAGTACATAGATTTCTCTGGTCACCTAACCAACATTGTATCCATTCTGAGGAAGGGTTGTCAGACACGAAACATTAATTAGATTAGATTCCCTACAGTGCAGAAACAGGTTCTTTGGCCCAACCGGTCCACTCCGACCCTCCGAAGAGTAACCCACCCAGACCCATTTCCCTCTAACTAATGCAGACACTATGGGCAATTCACCTCACCTGCACATCTTTGGACAATGGGAGGAAACCGGAGCACCTGGAGGAAACCCACGCAGACATGGGGAGAATGTGCAAACTCCACACAGACAGGATGGAATCGAACCTGGAACGTTGGTGCTGTGAAGCAGCAGTGCTAACCACTGAGCCACTGTGCCACCCATAAGGAAACTGGAGCACCTGGCAGAAACCCACACAGACACAGGGGGAACGTGCAAACTCCATGCAGACAGCGGTGCAAGGCAGGAATTGAACCCAGGTCTCTGGCACTGTAAGGCAGCAGCGCTAATCACTGAACCACCATGCCACCCCTACTAATGTTGATGTTCTCTTCAAGAATCCTGTTAAACCTGTGGAGCTTTTCCAGCAATTTCTGTTTTTGTATCCATACCTCCTCAGTTCTGAAATTGTGTTGTGCTTTAACTTTGTAGACAAGCCTGTACTCCAACCCTTTGTATGTCTAAATCAAACACAGAAATTGCTGGAGAAACTCAGCACATCTGGCAACATCTATGGACAGAAGCAGGGCTAGCATTTCAGGTCCAGTGACTTCTTCAGAACTGGCTGTGGCTAGGCAAAGATTAGAATGTATGGTGATGACTTCACCCTATGACTTTCTCCAGCAATTTCTGTTTTGGTTCAGATTTCCAGCATCCATAGTTTATTGCCCTTTTGTATGTCTATGTACACCAAATCAATTGCCTTGTTATAGTGATACAGTGACAGACTGTGTGTTCATTAGGTGCACCTTGACACTGCAGTGGTGAACTGACTGCATCAACAGACCCAGGATCTGTGGTAAAAACAATGACTGCAGATGCTGGAAACCAGATTCTGGATCAGTGGTGCTGGAAGCCGAAAAGCTTCAAAATCGACGTTTCGGGCAAAAGCCCTTCATCAGGAATAAAGGCAGAGAGCCAGGATCTGTGTTGCCTAACTGCGTCTACAGTATTAGGATGCTGGAGTTGCACTGCTAGATTCTCTCCATCAGGTGGACCCTGGATCTGTTGTACAGCCAATGAACGCCAGAAGAACCTCGTTTCTGTGGTGCCTATCTTTTCCCACGAGGTTAAAAGTCACACACCAGGTTATAGTCCAACAGGTTTAATTGGAAGCACTAGCTTTCGGAGCACTCCTCCTTCATCAGGTGATTGTGAAGGCGCAGTGCTCTGAAAGCTATTGCTTCCAATTAAAACTGTTGAACTATAACCTGGTGTTGTGTGATTTTTAACTTTTTACACCCCAGTCCAACACTGGCATCCCCAAATCATTTTCCCACGAGAGAGGTCCAAGATCTGCAATGGCCCACTGCCTTCCAGAAGGAGGAATTTACTATCATAGCGCTAAACTGTGCACAGCAAGAGCACCTTGGTGCTGCAGTATCGGGCTGCGTCTACCTGGAGGACCTTGGCGCTGCAGTGCCGGGCTGTGAGCCCTGGGAGGACCTTGGCACTGCAGTGCCGGGCTGCGTCCACTGGGAGGACCTTGGCGCTGAAGTCCCCGGTCCAGTTGTTGTTGTGGTGGTTGTCATGGGCGGCCAGCTGGAGTACGGTTTTTGGCCCGGTTTTTTGGTGTTGCTGTAGGCGGGCTGTGTGCTAGTGAAAAGGGCCCAGGATAGGACTGCTCGGCGTCTGGTGAGGCGATCCGGGCCTAGACCTGACTGAAGGAGGAGCCCGGATTTTGCTCCGGTTCCTGATACTTTTGTGCGCAGCTTGGAGGGCAGACCGAGGGCGGCAACGCTGTTCTGGGCGGAGAGCCTGCTCCAAGTTAATGGAGCGGCAACATTTCATCGTGGGAGCTGGCTGGCAGGCAACGGACGAATTTGGTATCATCGCATGTTTCCGTTACAGAGGGTGGTAAGTAAACAGTTATTGTATCCGAAATGATGTTTACATGGGAGCGATTACAATCCAGCCATTTAATCCAAGCTATTCTGACATTTTAAATCCTGAGTATGATCTGTACATTGTGGACAAGTTTTCTAATTTACAGCAGCATCTTTATCAATTGTTTGTACTATTGAATTTTTGGGAGCTTTTTATTTTCAGTACTATTTTAATTAAGTTACTTATCGTTTCGGAAAGGTACGGAAAAATTTCGGCTTATTTAACAGGGGATCAAGCCTGAGCCAATGGCAAGAATGTAAAAAGATCAGGGGGCACAGGGCAGTGCTGCAGGGTTCGGACCGAGAGCAATGTACTTGACAGTGGAAAAGTGAAAGGAGGCATGATTAATAGAAGACAGTCTAGGGGTGATAAAGAGGAACTGAGTTATAATAACGAGCCAAAGTGATAATAGATTGATGGACTTGGATCGGCCAGGGAGAGCACAAGTTGCACAGGTCTATTTAGATTTAAAAAATAGCACATGAAAATAAGTAAGTGGTCAGAACAGTGTTTCCTCTGAGCACATTGAAATATACTAGGTTCTTGGGGGAGAAAGTGAGGAGTGCAGATGCTGGAGATCAGAGTAGAGAGTCAAGAGTGTGGAGCTAGAAAAGCACAGCAGGTCAGGCAGCATCCGAGGAGTAGGGGAATTGACGTTTCAGGCATAGGCCCTTCATCTGGAAAAGCACAGCTGAGCCCGAAATATCGATTCTCCTGCTCCTCAGATGCTGCCTGACCTGCTGGGCTTTTCCAGCACCACACTCTCATAGAACATAGAACAATACAGCGCAGACTATCCAACTGCACTTTTCTTCTCAACCTTCCAAGTTGCAGCTTTTCTCATTCCTTTGCTTTTCACCTTCCTCTCACAATGCTTCTAATGAGGTTACCTCATGGGGTATTTTGAACCATGCATGCTACCAACTACTACCTCTCCACAATTGGACAAGTGATAACAGGCAGGTGGTAGATGTAATGCCAAAGTTAGAAGAGGGATAGATAGAAAGTAATTTTGTGAAGTTGAATGTGTTAACTGCAATAAAGTTTGTAACAGGGAAGACATTCATAAGACGCTAAATTCATTTCACTTTCTGACTTAGAAACCCAGACAATATGTTAAAATCTTAGGAAGAAAATAGAGGCCTTTTAAATGTGATGCTGAGAAACTCCATGTAGACTATAAGACAAGTAAAGAGGTACTTGAAACTACGAGGGCCAAGAGAATTCAAGTGCCATGCAGGAAAGAAAATGTCTGTATTTCAGCAATTTGATTAGAACTGAAAAGGTATGGAGATTTTTGCAAGAGGTCAAAGTAGATGGTAGCAGAAAGAGGGGTCGGCCTATCTGTACTTGGATGAAGGATGTCACATCGCGGTTGCAGAAGCGTTATGGTGGATGTGAGAAGATGACAAAGACAGCTAAGTGTGATATACTATGACACAAGATCTCCACGTGGGAGTAGCAGAAAACAGCAGAGTGAGAAACAATTTGTTTTAACTGGTGACAAGTTTATTACTTTACAATTAACATATTTTTAATCTGAAGAAAAACTACCAGTAAAGTTAATAACATTACTTCTCTATAAACAGGGGAGACACATCCCTCTCTGATATGCTCAGTGCTTTCTATGCTCGGTCTGAGCAGAATGCCAGTGGTGTGGTGATGCCTGCCTCAACAACCCCAGGAACACCTGTTCCTCCAGTTACCGCTGCAGACGTCAGATTGGTCTTCCTGGGAGTCAACCCAAGGAAAGCGATGTGCCCGGATGGTGTCCCCGACCGAGCACTCAGATCCTGTGCGGACCAGCGGGCAGAGGAATTCACCGATATCTTCAACCTGTCTCTCCTATAAGCCAACGTCCCCAACTGCTTCAAGAAGACCAACATCATCCCCGTACCTAAGAAAGCAAGTGCAAAGTGCCTTAATGACTACCGCCCAGTGGCTCTGGCCTCAATAATTATGAAGTACTTTGAGAGGCTGGTCATAGTCCAATCAACTCTAGACTCTCAGCCTGCCTTGATCCCCTACAATTTGCCTACTGATGTAACAGGTCCACAGCAGGTACCATATCCCTAGTCCTTCCATGCCTAGAACATCTGGACAACATGGAAACCCACATCAGACTCCTGCTCATTGACTGCAGCTCCATCTTCAACACCATTATCCCATCCAGACTAATCTCAAACTCAGTGACCTTGGTTTTGGCTCTGCCTTCTGTAACTGGATCCTCAGCTTTCTGACTCACAGACTGCAATCAGGGAAGATCGGTAACTGCACCTCCCCCATAACACTCAACACTGATACGTCCTCAACCCACTACTGTACTCCCTGGACACCCACAACTGTGTTGACAAATTCCAAATGATCACCATCTACAAGTTGGTGATGACACCCACCATATTAGGACGGATATCTAACAATGATGAATCAAAATACAAAAGGGAGATAGAGGGCTTGGCGATGTGGTGCAGTGAAAACAACCTCTCTCTGTGTCAGCAAACCTAAAGAACTGATCATTGACTTCAGAAAGAAAGGAACAGAACATGCCCCCATCTATATCAGCAGAACTGAGGTTGAGAGGGTGGAGAATATTAAGTTCCTCGAAGTGATGATAAACGACAATCTGTTCTGGATTTCACATGTAGATGCGACGGTCAAGAAGGCACAGCAGGTCTTCTTCCTCTGGCGGCTCAGGAAATTTGGCATGTCCACCAGGACCCTCACAAACTTATACAGGTGCACCTTTTGAAAGCATACTGTCAGGATGCATAATTCCTGAAGAAGGGCTTATGCCCAAAAAGTCGATTCTCCTCATCGGATGCTGCATGACCTGCTGTGCTTTCCCAGCACCACACTCTCGAGTCTGATCTCCAGCATCTGGAGTCCTCACTTTCTTCTGGGTGCATATTGGCCTGGTATGGCAACTTCTCTGCCCTGGACCGTAAGAAACTACACAAGGTGGTGTGCACAGCCCAGACCATCACAGAAGCCAGCCTTTCATCTTTAGACTTCATTTACTCAACTCGCTGCGACAGAAAGGTTGCCAACATCACAACTTGATAATAATCTACAGCCTCTTCCATCAGGCAGAAAATACAGAAGCTTGAACATGCACTAGCTTCTGTATGGTAACTTGGAAACTTTTTATTTTGTTTAAGATATGTAAATACACGTTGTTATTGGAATCTTTGCCCATCTTGTTTTAATATCTTAATTGAAAGCCTATACTTGAAACAGTGTGGCATTCCCTCATTCCTGAATTGAGTGCCAGCTTAGCATTCTAACCTAAGTCTTGGAAGTGAAATTCGTGTCCACAGCCTTCCAAACCAGCTATGAAGTGTTTCCAATGAATTGAGGCTTTTAGGCCCCTTGATGATTTTTCAGTATTTTTGCTTTTATTCTTTTATCAATTTTGCTTTGGAGCTGAGAACTGGGAAATATGAGCTGAAACTGATGTGGACTTAGGGACAGCTTGTGGTAAAAGGAAAAGAACAGACTAAACAAGAGTACTATGTTTAAAGAAATATCACTTGGCTATTAACTAAGTCAATTCATGAAAATTGGTTCCAGCAAGTCTGGAAGAGATGGTTTTATATGGTAATTGAGGCCTCAGGGAAAGACTATCAGCATCTCAGGTCAAAACCAGAATTGAAGTTTTTTTAAAAAACTGTGTTTTCTGGGGAAATGAGCTTTGCTGCTGACAACACAGCATGAAGATTTGAAAGCTCCCTGCCTAATCTCTGACACCAGCTTCTGGAAGCCCAAAGAGTAGAAAGCTGAGTTGGAAGTATTGCTACCTTTGCCTGGGTATACTGAGAAGGTGATCCTGATTAGTGGTTACAGAAGGACAACCCCACATCTATGCTGTGAAACAAAGCATCATGAAAACCATTTAATTAATCTGATCAGTTTTGTTGTTTTCTTTCACTTATCTCTTAATACCTTTTGTGTGAATGGGGACTGAAAACAAATGAGTTTGGTTTAAGGTTAAGGCATTACAGGACTTAGATTACCATGTTGACTAATCATCTCTCTGCTAAAGTTATTGTGGTTGTAGTAAACAGTTAAGTCTTTTGTTTATAATACAAAACCAGTGTCTGGATATTAATGGTTTGAAAAGTATGGGATTGGTTATTCAAAACTCTGGTTAGGAATCATTGGAATGATTTAACAACTTAATTTTACTGTGTTGTAAATACAAAGATAGACAGGCTGATTTGGTTCAGCTATCTGATTGTGTGTAATTACAAGGCTGATATTTACATAACAGTTGAAATGTGTGGCACTAGAAAAGTTCAGCAGGTCAGGCAGCATCTGAAGAGCAGGAGAATTGATGTTTCAGGCATATTCCCTTTAACAGGAACGTTGGGGGGGGGATGGTGGCTGAGAGATAAATAGGAGGGTAGGAGTGGAGGGAAGGTAGCTAGGAAGGCTATTGGTAGATGCACATGGGGGGGTGATAGTGTTAGGTCAGAGGGGAGCATGGAACAGATAGGTGGGAAGGAAGATGGACAGGTTGGACAGTTCAAGAGGCCAGTGCTGGGTTGGATCTGGGATAGGGTGGGGGAGGGGAGATAAGGAAACTGGTGAAGTCGATGTTAATGCCGTGTGGTTGGAGGGTCCCAAGGCGAAGATCTTCCTCCAGTTGTCAGGTGGCTTGGATTTGGTGGTGAAGGAGGCCCAGGACTTACATGTCCTTGGTGGAGTGGGAGGGGGAGCTGAGTGGTCGGCTGCAGGGTGGTGGGGTTGTTTGGTGCATGTGTCCCAGAAATGTTCCCTGAAATGTTCCGCGAGTTGGTATCCTGTCTTGCCAATGTAGAGGAAAGCACATCGACAGTAATGACACAGTGGATGAGGTGTTTTGCTGTGCAGGAAAATCTCTGCTGGGTGTGAAACGGAAGTGAGGGGACGGAAGTGAGGGGAGAGGTGTGGGCGCGGGTTTTACACCTTTTGCGGCAGCAAGGGAAAGTGCTGAGAGTGGAGGTGGACTGGTGAGGTGCATTGACCTAATGACAGAGTTGCAGAGGGAATGGTCTCTGCTGAACACAGATGGGGTGGGGGACTGGATGTCCATGGAGAAGATGAGGCATTGGGAGCCGGAGAAACAAGACATGGAAGAGATGGAGGCTATGAGAGGTGTACCAGATGTATGTGGGGAGTTCCTGAACCAAGGGGGACAGGACAGTGTCAAGATATGAGGAGATAACTTTGGTGGGGCAGGAGCAGGTGGAGATGATGGTTCAACCGGGGCAGTCAGGTTTATGGATTTTGGGTAAGAGGTAGAACCGGCCAGTCCGGGATTCGAGGACTATGAGGTTGGACGCTGTGGAAGGGAAATCCCCTGAAGTGATGAGATTGTGGATGGTCTGGGAGATGATGGTTTGGTGATGGGAAGTGAGGTCGTGTTCGAGGGGGCATTGGGAAGAGGTGTCCGTGAATTGGCGCCTGGCTTCAGCAGTGTGGTCTTTGGTGCGCCAAACTACCATAGCGCCCCCATCTCCTCCGTCCGTTGGTTTAATGGCGAGGTTATGGTTGGAGCAGAGGGAGTGGAGGCTGCACTTTTCGAGGGTGAGAGGTTGGAGTTGGTGAGAAGGGTGGGCAATTTGAAGTGGCCAATGTCACGGCAACAGTTGGAGATAAAGAGGTCGAAGGCGGGTAACAGACCAGGATGGGGTCTCCAAGTGGATGGCATATGTTGGAGGTGGGAGAAAGTGTCTTTGGCAGGTGAATGGGAGTCTCGATGGGAAAAGTGAGAGTGGAGGCAGCGGAGGAAGAGTTTGATGTCACAATGCGTATAAAATTTGTTGACCTGGGAGCATAGTGGGATGAAGGTGAGACCTATACTGAGAACTGACCGTTCATCCTCAGTGAGGGGGAGGTCTGCGGGGAAGATAAAACTCTGACAGGTCTGGCGGAGAGGACCTGGTGTCGAGGTGGAGTTGGGAGTGGGGGTGGAGACTGTCTCTGGAGTGGGTGTGGTCATGGGATCATCGGTGATTTCATGGGCGACATCACCAGAGGTGTTTACATAAGGAAGTCTTATATTGTTGTATAAATCAATAATGGATGAACAGCACAAACAAATGTCATTTCACCTGAAATAGGCTAAATTTTAAACATAAAGTTTTTAGAAATAATGTGTGTTAATCATGGATAAGTTGCATTTACAATATTGTAGACTTGTTTTCTCCTGCCTTTGTGTATATATATTTGTTAACACTTATCATAACAAAAAAATTAACAAAGTTTATTATTTGCCTGCAATTCTAATATATTCACTTGAATTAAAAAAGACCCGAGAGTTTGCTCAATAATACTGTAAATGTATATTCAAAGGTTTTCAATCTGTGATTGGTACAGAGTGTCAGTTTTATGAAATATATATTTATTTGAAAACTTAATTTTAATATGAATCATTTTATTAAAAGGTATTATTGTTTCCACGTTTAATAGATAGATGTACATTCAAGAACATGGGTGAAATGTTAAGCCTTGTTCCATTAGACGTGACAGTAAAAATTAGTAGAATATTTAAAAGCACGTACATTTTGATTATAGTGTTAACTATCTACCCTCACACTCTTGTACATTTGAGGGGAATGAGTTATGATTATTAAGTCCATCTCACAATTTAAATAAACATTTCACTTTCAAATTTCAACCCACTGTTATATAATAAGCTATAGTATTATTTTAAATTTGTTTCTGCCTTGCTTCACTTATTGCTTCTAAAGTACATGCTATCTCCTTATACTTCCATCATAAGTGATTCTAAAAGTGTGCTGCAACAATATGTGATCAATTCTGTCTTTTTTTTCTGCATTTCTGACACTGGATCACAAATAGTTTTGAACATTATGCAATCTTCAGTGATTATCTCCACTTCTGACCTTGCGATGGTGAGAAGATCATTGATGAAGCAGTTGGGCCTAGGCCTAGGAAGCAGCTGAAGATAGTTGGGCCTAGGACTCTACCCTGAGGAATTCCTGGGACTGATATCTGGAGTCTGAGAAGATTGACTTGCTATTACCACAGCCATTTGGGTATGTGCTAGATATGACTCTAGCCAGCAGAGAACTTTCCCTCAATTCTCATTGACTCTAAAATGGACACAAACAATAATTACTGGAGAAACTCAGCAGGTCTGGCAGTGTCAATGATACTGTTTCAGATCTCCAGCATTTACAGTTCTTTGTTTTATCTCACTGACTCTAGTTTAGCTAGGGCTCCTTGATGCTACATTTGGTGAAGTGCTGCCTTAATGACACTGTCACCTCATCCTTGAAGTTCATTTCTTTTGTTCATGTTTTAACTAAGACTGGAATGATATCAGGAAGTGACTAGTCCTGGCAGACTCCAAAGTATGCGCCAGTGAGTGGGTTCTGCCTCAGGAGCTGCATCTTGAGAACACTGTCAATGACCCCCTTCTGTAATGTTGTTGATGATGAAGAGCAGGCCAGGTCACTAATTGGCTGGGTTGGGTTGTCCTTCTATTTGTTAAATAGAACATACCTGAGGAATTTTCCACATTGAAAGGTAGATGCTGTTGTTGTCAGTAGATTATGGATCACCATTCATGACTGAATGTAGCAGCATTTATTGTTCAAGCTAATCCATCAACACCTCGTTTTTAGGAATGGCTGGTGCTGCTCTTGGTTTCCACCTGCTGTAAGACATCTTTTCCTGCTGCTTGAGCAAAGTAACAGTTAAATCCAACTCACAGAGTTCTAGTAACTTGTTTTAAATATGCAACAACTTCTACAGCCCTTGGTTTAGAGCAGTACCTTTTCCTCATTGTGGTTTGCAATCCAAAATAAAGAAAAATAAAACGTTGTGGTCTTTTCAGGAAAATTTCTTGAGTCTTTTTGCAGATGTGTCCATCTAGGCAAATGGGACATTTCCATCACATGGCTTACGTTTTAGGTGATGAACAGAATGTAGGCCTTTTTTTTAGGATTTCCAATCTCTGATCTGCTGTTGTAGCAATGCCATTCAGCTGGCTGGTCAGTTGGCTTTCTGATAATTTTGTGCCCCACAAAATAAAATGCCCTCTTGTATACCACTTACGTTTCTTTGCCCAAGTTTGGGATATAGTCCAGGAATCCATATGTGCTGTCTGTCGTCTACATGGTATGGACTGTTTCATTATCTGGGGGAATACAAATAGAGCTGAACAATGTGCAAGACTGCTACCAACTATTTCTTAGCCAATCTAAGTGCAGCTTAAGTGTTGTTTGATTGCTTTTTTTGATGACTAGAAGTAGGTTGAAAAGCTGGTAATTGGCCAGATTTGATTTTTCAGGACAAGGCACTCCTGAATTTCCTGCATTTTTGGGTGAATGCCAGTGTTATGGCAATTATCATAGCTTGCACTTTGGTTTGTTCTGGACCACAGGTCTCTGTTATTATGATACAGGTGTTTTTGATGTTCAGTGGAATAAATTGGTTTGGTAACTGATATATTTGACTAGAGCACTTTAGAAGGAGGTACTGTAGACCATCCACTCAGCTCAGCGGTAATACTCCAGCTTCTATGTTAGAAGATGTCTGTTCATTTCCCGCTGGAGAAACTTGAGAATGTAATATATACTGACATACTATGCATTTTGAGGGAGCACTGCACTGCAAGAGATGCCAACTTTCAAGTGAAAGGTTAGTCTGTGGCCTCATTTATTAGTAATCTTGTAAGTTCTTTGGCCTGAATGATACTTATCTGTCAACTGACATCACAAAAACATTTCTAAAGAAGAGTCGTATTTGACTCGAAATGTTTCTTTTTTCTCCCTCCACATAAACTACCAGACCTGCTGAGTTTCACCAAGACTTTCTGTTTTTATTTCAGATTTACAGTATTTGCAGTACTTTGCTTTTATCACAATAACAGATTCTGGTCTTAATTATATTTGTGGTTGCTTGCTATGTGCACATTGGCTGTATATGCTTGCTACAGTGTGAATGACTACAGTACAAAGAACTTAATCACTATAAAGCAAGTGGGGCACAGTGAAAGATACTGTACAAATGCAAATTATTTTTCACTTCTTACAGAAGGTAGCTGCCTTGTCTCTTACACATACTTACTCGAATCCACTGTCTTTCATAATGGCAATACTCATGAAATGTCTTACTGTTGTTAATTGCTTAATTGCCATCTACTGCTATAAAACTGTCGAATGCTTCTAATGTATTTGGCTACACAGTTTAACCTTTGAAAGTTTAAACTATAAGTTTCTAACCTGTATTACTCAAGTTTCTTTTCTCTTTTTCATGGGATAGGGGGGATTGCTGGCAAAGACGGCATTTTTTGCCTCTTTTGAATTATCTTTGAACTGAGTAGTATGCTTGGTCATTTCAGAGAGCACTTAAGAGTCAGTTACATTGCTTTTGGTTAGGAGTCCTTCCGTAAAGGACTTCAATGAATCAGATGGGCGTTCTTACAACGTTCAATGGTAGTTTCATGACATCATTACTGAAATTGCCTTTATATTGCACATTAATAATTAATTAATGTTCCCAGAACATTAGTCTGGACCTCTGATTCCTCCCCCAATAACATTACCACAATACCATTACCACCCTTAGTTTATGATTTAACCATTGTGTTATGAAGTTTAAGAGAGAAGTTTATATACCTTTTAAGACAGAAAGAATGCTGTTCTGAACTGAGAAATTGCAAACATCTATGTATATGACTAGATGACAGTCCCAGAGTATACTGGAAAATTGAAAATATGTAACATTTGGCTGTGAAATGGAAAACTGAGTTTTAGTTGCTGGTTTGACAACAATTCAGATTTAATCAGTCAGTTTAAATTATGCTAGGAGAAAGTGAGGACTCCAGGTGCTGGAGATCAGAGTCAAAGAGTGTGGTGGTAGAAAAGCACAACCGGTCAGACAGCATCCGAGCAGCAGGAGAATCAATGTTGATGAAGGGCTTGTGCCTGAAACATTGATTCTCCTGCTCCTCAGATGCTGCCTGACTGGTTGTACTTTTGTAGCACCATACTCTTCAAGTTTAAATTATGCCTCGGCATACTAAAACCTAATGAATTTTGAATTTATTGTCTTGCCAACATAAGCCAATGAGACAGTCCTGTGATGGGGGATGTAAAATGCAGACGTTTTGAAAATTGGTCAGAGAACAACTGCCATAGAGAGAGAAACTCATGGAGAGCTAAGTGCCCATCTAATATCTTGCTCTGAAAGAAATTAGAAAATACTGACTATCAATAGTACCTTTTCATGTGAAACATTCTTGCAGTTAAAAAGAAAGATGATGACCCAGGGAGATTCTTAGCTGGAAGAGTAATGACACAGAAGAATACAAGCAACTGTGTTGTTTTGAAATTAAGTTGATGTAATTTTAATGAGTGTCTTACTGGAACAGTAGATGATTATAGAGGTGGAGGCAGATAGTAAGCAGTTAAGAGAAAGAGGGGCTTAGAATTGTGAATAGTTGTTGTTTAATGTTCACTTTTAGAGTTAAAAATAAATTAATGTTATTTTCTTTAAATAGTGGAATCTGGGAGTTCTCTGTCACTCATGTTTTAACAGATTACGAGGTGAGGTGAACTTTTCTGGATGTTTGGTTTAATTAACAGAGGGGTTCGCCTCCATGTTGTAACAATTGTTTACAGTACTTCCAGAGTATATAAATATAGGTGGGTTCTATTACAAGTTTCTATTACAGGCATTCTAATAGAAGTGTGATGTCAGTAGTTTGCTCATTCTTTCAACAGACATTTCACATAAATTCATGCTATTATACATTGGAGTCATTTCAACATCTAATTGCCTCCAAAGCAAGTCATAAATTCATTGCAAGTGTATTTTTTTTTGTCGCCCAACTTTGAAATATTACCATGCTCATATGATGCAAAATAGATACAATGAAAGTGACTTGACACAGGGTGGGAAAATTGCATTTAAGGGCAGCAAAGCAAGACTTGCATTTATAGAGCACTATCCGGTTCTTAGCATGGTTCAAGGCATTTTGCAGCCAATTAATTACTCAAAGTGTGGGGATTGATCTACAAAGCAACAATGTGATGATCAGTTAGTACATAGCAAATGTTTGTAGCAGCGAGGGTATCTATTTGATGGTAATGATTGAGGAGTAATTTTGACCAGGTAGCCAAGAAAATTCCTATGCGTGTCTTTGAGTAGAATGTTTGATATCTCAAAAACTCTTTCCCTAAAATATGGAACCATCAGCAATGGCTCTCAGCAGTAAAGGAATTATGTTCCCTGTTCAACTTGCTGACAGTGGCCCACAGAATTCCTGCTATCTTGTCAGTGAACATTTCCTCTGATGTGGTAACTTTTTCAGCACAGTACCTTCAACTAAGATCTGTGACTGCTGCACACCAATTAAATTGATGTATCCACATTGAGATGCAGCGCGTCCAAATAAGCAAGTATAAAGCATGAAATATAATTTTGGTTTGACTAATGCATAAGAAGTAAAAATATGCAATAGTACTTAATTCCAATTAATCAGAGATAAATGAAAGATAGAATAATAAGGAAATATCTTCAGTATTTAAGAAACAAGCTCCCACAATAATGTTCCATTGAAGGGAATGGGATTTTACACTAGTAAAATATATTTTTCAGGATTGGAAACGTTGTTCAGCCATATTTAGTACATTGCTAAACCCCAACAAAATTATGACTATACCGACTTTCACTTTTTAAAGCTCCTTTTATTGCACAACTTGCAGTCAGATACAGTAAGATCTCACAATTCCAATGACTTCATTGATGAACCTATTGGTGAGGATGTCAAGAGCACACCCTCCAGAGGAAGTGCGTATCTCTGATAGCAACTTATAAGTTTCCATGTTTAAGTCTGCTGTCAGATTCTGCCCATTATAATGGTAAGTGCTGATAGTTTGACTCTTATTCTCATCTGAGTCAGTTACACTTTCTCAGTACAACACTGGTGTCAATTAACATTAAATATGACTTGAAGTCCGCCTTCTAGACCAGTACAAGTGGTACCACTGACTACAAGATTAGATTCGATTACTTACAGTGTGGAAACAGGCCCTTCGGCCCAACAAGTCCACATCGCCGAAGCGCAACCCACCCAGGCCCATTCCCCTATATTTATCCCTTCACCTAACACTACGGGCAATTTAGTATGGCCAGTTCACCTCACCTGCACATTTTTGGACTGTGGGAGGAAACCGGAGCACCCGGAGGAAACCCACACAGACACGGGAGAATGTGCAAACTCCACACAGTCAGTCGCCTGAGGCGGGAATTCAACCCGGGTCTCTGGCGCTGTGAGGCAGCAGTGCTAACCACCGTGCTGCCTATGAAGATCTTTAATGCATCTGTAGTAAAGCAATTTTTTAAGCACAACTTGTAAATTTTTTGCTATTATTCTCAACTTAGTATCAAATTGCAAAGGTGATGGATTTCAAGGGTAAGTAACTATAAAGATCAAAGCACAATGACATCATTTGGAAATAATTTATGGAGGAAATGGAACAATGAGAACTAGGATGATCAGCTTTTAGAAAACTTCATAGTAAATTCCAATCTGCTATGTTTAAAGTCTTGCCAGTTTAAGAATACTCATAGGATTTGAAGTAAATTGTCATAGAAAGAAGTTTATAAATATTCCCTTGACGTTTTCAATGAGCTTTTGCTGATTCAAAGTTTAATCCTTTTCCCTTCAGTGATGTCTCCAAATTTCTGGCACTGCCATCAGTCTCTTTTGTGCAAACTTTTCAGTATAGTCTCCCTCGTTTCCCTATATATGTATTGTATTTCTCCACTGATCTACAAAGCAGGTCACATGCTCCTTCTTACAATTACACTTTGCTTACGTACATTGGAAATGTTTCCCTTTTCCATAGTAATTTGTATTATTCAGATTCTTGACGTAATTATACCACATTTTAGCAACATTTTCTTGAGCCATATTTTATTCCATATTTTGGTTGTTCAGTTGAACTGTCAGTGCAGTTCTGGGCATAATTGTTATCTTGTTTACAAACCAGTTAATTAGTTTTTCTGTATACTGAAGGGTAAGGTATTTATTCAGTCCTCCTCTGGAGGTTGAGGATTAGATAGGTAAAGGATACAGGAACTCGCTATGACCTGGTGAATTGAACGCTCAGCTTTGAGCAATGTTCCAAAAATAACAATTAAATTAGAAACCACAAGAATCTAGGAAGAATAAGAAAAACAACCTGGTTAAAAATCACAATAGGGTGTTGATGAAGAATGTACTGTCAAACAAATGGGTAAGTATTGAGTAAAGAACCACAAAAATTGTTCTTTGAATTTGATTGTTTCAAATTCAAGTCAATAAAATGAACACTGAAATCAAAGACATACTGCAATTAGACTAACGAATGAAAAATTAAAATGACCACAGATTAATATAAAATATTATGTTAAAAATGGAACTAGCTTTATTATAAATATCATTGAATCACTAAAAATAAATTGGAAAGCAGTCTGGAAATAATAGTAGACAAATCACTTTTATAATTTTAAGACAATATAAAGAAGCATTACAGGCCATGATAAAGTTCGAGACCTTCTAGCCAGATCATTAGAAAATAAATCTGGAGAAATTGTGGTGAAGTTTTGTAACTGTTGATCAGGCAATAATGAAGAACACTATGTTTGATTTCAACCATCGTGTTCTTCTTGAAGAATTATCAGGACCAAAACCAAGTATGAAAGGAATACAAATCAGCAAGTTCTGGAGAATCTTTCTTGAACTTAGGAGTCTGGACAAAGCATTTAACCTCAAGAAATTAATTCAAATGTTGAATGGGATGGACAAAGTAAATCCAAATTAGTTCTTGAAAGCTCGCTAAAATTGAAACAAAGTGAAAATTAATGAAATTATTACAGATATCAATAATGGTATTTGAAATAATCTACCAAACAATTTCATGGAATCAATCTATGTTATCCTAAGCATAAAAGGTGCATTTTTGATGACAAGTTTAATAGTTTAGATGGCCTTGTTTCCCACTGGTTTCATTCTCTGAAACCTGTGAATTGATGTATAATCTGGTAAGCTAAATTTAATTAAAGTACAAAATGAAAGCAAAGACAGCAACCTCTATTTAATGTAATGAAATGTTCCAAGGTAAAGAAAATGTAATTATCACTGTTTTGGGGATAAACTGTTTTAAATCACAACTAATCATCAATAACGTTTCTTTCACCACTGAAACAATTTTGAATTGATTAGATTGGAAAACTATTAAAGAATTTGATCTGCATCATGCCTAAATGTAGATCTGAATATTTTGTAACTTACCTTTGCTTCCAAAACTGTAGATTAGGACATGGAATATTTTGTAATTATTATTTTTTTAATGTTTGCAGAGAACACACAAGTGATGGCTTATGTCTGAAAACATGCGGCACCGATGCTTGCTGCTGGCTGTGTGTGGATGGGCAGTTTTCATGTTGCTGTTTGTCAGTAAATTTATTACTTTAAGTCTCAGAGATAAAGAAGGTAGGTCAGAAGTGAATGATTATTTGGTTTTGCTTTCAGAATAATCAGCCTTTGGGATTTATCACATATGGTCTTAATTTGGTAATAGCAGCAATTGTACTGTCACAATTGATTGATTGTATTTTCCTCCTTCTAAACTCCATTTTAGAGCCTTCCACAGCATTTAGAGTAGACAAGTGACTAAGCTATGCTAAACCTCTGCTATGAATTATACAAGTGGCAAAAGTGTGATGTGATTGAAAGAGGTTTCTTGAAAAGCCTTTGGATAAGTATTTCAAATTGACTGAAACAAATATCCCTGAAATCTGTTAAACATAATTCCTCATTGTAATATTTGCTTTATTCGCCATTTAACTTTTTAAACACCCAGAAGCTATTTGTTCCTTCAGAGTTCATCCTGACTTCTGCCAACTTTGGCAATATGCTTATCTCTATTGTAATCATATACCAGATCCAATTAATGGGAAATTGCCCATTCACAGCCACTAATCTCATATCAGATTTGAAAAGCAGAATATTTATCTCTTATTTCTTTAAAGTAGTAATTTAAGGATAACATCACGTGACACTGGGCAAAGCATTAGGGAGAGGAATTTCTGAAGGATCAAGTGATGGACATGAATGCACTGAATAATAACAGTGTATTGGTGTATGAGTTGCAAAGAACTGTTTAGGTTATATTTGCTCTTAATATTTCTGCCACAGGGTTTTGGACCATGCTTTCTCCAGTACTGTGCTGGTAGAACCTAACAATACCCAATAATGCCACAATATCCAATCATACCAATGACGGAAACTTGCTGTTGATGGATTATGAACATTTTCTAGACTCTTCCTCCACCCTGATGTCTTCCTATTCCGTTGTCAGGATCCACTTTAATGTTGATAAATTATTAAATCACATTTTGTTGACTGCAGATTCTAGAATGAATCAAGACCCAGTTGTCCAAGATCTAGACACCTACCTAATCCAACACTTTCTGATCCTCACAATTGTTTTCAGTGTCCTTAGTTTCTAGAATTCACTTCAGTGTTCCTGGAACCTCAAATTCCAGCATTCCTTTCCAATGCTTTCTGACCTTTGCTGTCTTTCAAATTACAGCAAGACAGTAGGATCCCATTCCAGTTGTGCAAAACCTACACCTCTTTCACAGGTCACAAAGTGGTCAGTCAGTGTCCCTGATTATATTGTTTCGTGAAACCACCCTATTATTGAGGCTTTCAACTTTCAACCTTAAGTAATACCACAGCAGATTTGTAGAAATGTTTTCAGAACTTCCTGTCCACTTCCAATTAATCTTTCAAAAATAACACTTTTTATGTCAAACTTCAACGATAACAATGGTAATATAAAAGTATGAATGTTTAATATATGGAAACAAAAAGTACCAAAATCACTGTGTTTAGAGGCTGTTACTTGACCCTTGTTTTAGTATGGTTGAGATTAGCAGCATAAAATAGTCAACTTTTGAATGAATGTTTTCATTAGATTTTTGACTTTTATATTTTTTACATGATATAATGCTTTCACCTGGTAAAGCACCACGTCATCTGAGTTGCCTGAAATAATTGGTTTGATATTCTGGACCTTCTTTCAATTCAACTTTTAACCTCACTGTGTGGTTCTGTCATCTCAGAGGTAGAGCACAGCAAAGAGCTGTGTTTGGAGTATTTTGCAGGTTGACGACGAGTGCTGGCAGAGGGTAAGACTGTTATTGATGCTTAAGGGAAGTGTTGGAATTGGATGTACTTAACATCTCCTGCTGCATTAGATAGAACTTCTTCTTAATTAGAAAAAGACTGAAACTGTATTAAGAAGCTGATTGCTTCTGGTGATACCCTTCTCCACCAGGCTCTGACTTTAGTTATGGCACATGGACCAGTCAGATGGATGTACACAATTATATGGAAATGTGTTGCTGGAGAAGCGCAGCAGGTCAGGCAGCATCTAGGGAACAGGAGAATTTGACTGAGACAGGCTGGGGGGAGGGGAAATGAGGAAACTGGTGAAATCAGAGTTCATCCCTTGTGGAAACACATCTCCAGCAACACATTTCCATCTCTGATCTCCAGCATCTGCAGACCTCATTTTCTCTTCTGTACACAATTATATGCCAAGCAGAATTTTTGGTTCTATGCAAATGTCTTTCCAGATGTAATTCTAAGAGGCTGCTATACTCCTTTGGTATCCTGTTCAACAATATGAAAAGTAAATTGGAATGGAAGGTTTGGTTGGCACCTTTTCATTTTGGTACTCAGCTATTGGTTCTTCTTCAAGGCTGTATCTAAACTAGAGATTGGTTAGTTTAGTTGGCTAGACAGTTGGCATGCAATGCAGATTGATGCCCACAGCATAAATTCAATTTCCTTATTGGCTGAGGTCACCATGAAAGCCTCTCTTTCTCAACCTCGTCTAAATTGTGGTGACCTTCAAGTTAAATTGATCACCAGTCATCCTGTGGTCCATTGGGACTGTGGCAGCTTTTGTTAGTCATTCTAAACGGAACATGTTGCTTAGGAATAGTATCCAAGACACAACTTTAGAAAGATAGGGGGAGAATGCTGAAAGACCTGGATAGAATGGACATGGAGATGTTTCCACTAGTAGGAGAGACTAGGACCCAAGAGCACAGCCTCAGATTGAAGGACAACCCTTTAAAACTGAGATAAGGAGAAATTGCTTCAGCCAAAATGTGGTGAATCTTTGGAACTTACTGCTGCAGAAAGTTGTGGAGGCTAAATCATTTGAGTGTATTGAAGATAGAGATAGATTCTTGATTAGTAACGGGATCAATGGTTACGGGGAGAAGGCAGAAGATTGGGTTGAGATATATATCCACCATGATGAAATGGTTGAGCAATTTTAATGGACTGATTGACCTAATTCTTCTATATTGTATAGTATAGTTTAAGGTGATACTGCCGATGCACATACCATGCCTTTTCTGGGTTTTCCTCAGCAAGCACTGTATCTTTTCTCTTTTGGCTTCCAAAGTTCTGGACCTCTCCAAAGATCAAGACTATAATTCTGCAGTGGACTACGGCAGCTTCTGTGCCTAGGATATGCTGCCCTGTTAATTTATATTTTAAGATAAATTTGATCAGCTTGCAGTTCTTTCTCCTCTGCTATTGTTCCTTTCAGATCATGTGGTTGTTATGTTAGTTTTGGAGCATAATCCACAATCTGGTTCCTGGTTTGGGTTTCATAGTCCAAAGTATATTTCTTCACAGCTCTGGATGTTGTGGTAACCTCCAGTTCATATTGTTTTTCAGCTGTACGACCTATTCTACAAACTACCACAGAAATTCCTCTCTATCCTGCAATTCCTATACCCTTCAGATAGTTTCTGGATTCCCTACAAAGTCTGTCCATTATTTAGACAATAGTTTGGTGCCTCACGTTGACTCTGATATAGTTGACTATATCAACTTAATCCTATCACAAAGCTTTTGACTTGAATGCTGGCCTCCCTCTTCCCCATTTACTAATAATTGCTAATTGCCTGTATAGCCTAGGTCCTTTTGTAGGCACATTTGGCTGTGACTAAACTGGACCTAAACTATCACATCTTTGTCTTTCTTCTTCTTTTAAATACCTCCCCGTGTTATCATTTCTCGCCTCATGAGTTCTCTGCTCTTTGAAATCCCAACCCAACTCTTCACTATTTCTTAATCTTTCTACTCTCCTGCCATTCTCCAAAAAGTTCATTAAGGACACTTATTGCTGCCTCCTTATGAGCAGCATCCCTAACTATCAACTTTCCACCTAGTGCTGTGGAGTAATCTTGCCAATTTCCTCATGTCCAACGCACCTCCTCCAGTACTTACACTTCAGAGTAACTGTTCACCTGTAAATAAAGCTCATGTTACCTTAATGCTTGTTGATTATTGTATCAGTATCATGGTTTGAGGTGGTTTTCGGTAAGATATTAAATACACTGGGTCTCCACAACAAAGAAAGTGAGATCATGTGCCCAGTTGGTGGTAGTAACCATCATTCTGTGTTTTGGTTTCCTGACTGTCATTCCTACATTGTCTTGATTTTTACAATTCTGGTAAGAACCATTAACACTTAAAGTAAAGTTTGAAAACTCTATGATTAACTGAAATACATTACACTACATTTCATACAGTAGGATTTAAAACCAGTACTCTAACTTAATACAATAGTTATGGATAAATAAATCAGAAGGATTTAGAGGGATATGGGCCAGTAGCTGGCAAATGGGACTAAATTAGGTTAGTCGACATGGATGAGTTGGACCAAAGGGTCTGTTTCCGTGCTGTACATTTCTATGATTCTACATATGCTATGAATCCAACTTTAATATTTTCCTTCTGTTATTTGAGATGTACTTCCAGGCTCCTCTTTTAAATGAATCAAAGATTTCTGCCTTTACTACCCTTTCAAATTGATATTTCCAGACCTCTACCATTCTCTGGGTGATAAAGCTTTCCTTGTCTACCCTCAACTTTTTATCAGTTTCTTGAAATCAGTGCTTCCTGGTCATTGACAGCTCTGTTACGATAAATAGATGCTTCCTACCCACTTTGTCCAGCCACTCATAATTTTGGACACATCAATCAATTCTGTTCTCAGCCTCCTCTGTTCCAAGCAGAACATTCCGAAATTGTCCAATTGTTCATTAGCTGCATTTTAAGAGTTTCGTCAACATCCTTGTAAATCTCCCCTGAATGTTCAGGCAGAGGCTATTACCATTTAAAGAAAAATTTGCAAACTCAGTGATTAACTGTAAGAAATTACACCACAACATTTCACACTTTAGGATTTAAAGCAAGTACTCTTAACTTAATACTATAGTTTATAACTACATATGCTATGAGTTTAATTTTAATAGTTCGCTTCTGTTATGATAACTTAAGGTTAATTTACTTTGTCTGTGACCAACCCGAAGAAATGTCACAGCCCTCTGGAATTCAATTCTCCTCGCTGTTCTCGTATTCTCTAAAGTATAGGATTTAATTGCGCTCTTTCCAATAACGTTTGGCTAGGTGGCTTCTCGCAACTATAGACTTCAAAGATATCCTGAATTTGGACATGCATAAATTTTGCAACTATAGACTTCAAAGATATCCTGAATTTGGACATGCATAAATTTTGCTTTCCCCAGTTTGTTTCACAGTGTCTTTACAGCTGTTTCCAAGCTAGCTGTTTCAGCTGACTGTTTCTCTCACAGAGCTAGGTAGTTTTCATTGTGAGGATCACTGTGGTTTTCTTCCTCGAGCTTCAAACTAAGTAACTATTTCAACTTTTTTTTTCTTTCACCAATTCCAAATGAGCTGCAACTTACATATCTTTAATTGTCTTCTGGGAGAAACACCCATATGAATGAAAGAAAACTCCCTTCGTCCATTTCTTGGCAAAGAGCCATGCTTTAGGATGTTTCAAATAGAAACTGAAATTAATAATTTTTAATTTTAAACCAACCCCATTGATTCTGTCATCAGTATGAATATTTAATATTTCTGATGGAGCTTACAGATCTCTTTCCCAGAATTCATAAAGGTAACAAGAACTCCTTTACCAATCATTGGTCTCATCTTTCATTTAAAATGAATTTTTTTTTTACCTCAGTCAAAAAAAGTTCTTTCTGAAGCATCTTCATTGCTTTCTTTGCTCAACCTGTGTCCAAGCAACTTTCCTTCACCATGTGATTTCCATCTTATTTCACATTTTTGGTTTTCCGATTATTTAATCTTTTCCTCCATATAAACTACCTAATTCATATTCGCTGCTATTTCTTTGTCCTTACTATCCCACACATCCTCACTGCTAACATTGTACTTCACTGTGCCTCTCTCCATGCACAACCTCCTTTCCACTTTCAATCCTATCTCATTCTTTGTGTTTCCCTCAGAAAAAATGTCGACTTACATCTGCATTTTGAAAATCCCAATTGTGTAATCTTTGTCCTTCCAGTAACTTTAGAAATTTTGTGTTGACTGATTTTCTCAACTACATTCTCACTTGCATTTTTGCCCTAGTCTTATTTTGAGCCATTGTTCTTGTTCACCCTGGATGTTTCCTAGTATAGACTTTATCTCTCTTCCCTTAAGTCCATTGCAGTAGATAAATTCTGACAAGGATGACACCCATGGTTTCTTCAATATCACCAAAGCAAATATACAGACCCAATACCCTTGACCTCAAACCGCTGCAGAGTAAGAGACAGAGAAAATGTCAGTCTCCGCTGAAGAGAACACTTCAAAGAAAATCATAACCCACAATACAATCATCAGTGAAGACTTGTTTGAGAAAATCCCCGATATCCTATCAAAGATGATCATGGACTTGCACCTAGTGTGGCAGAAGTTGAAGCTACAATAAAACACATGAAGAATGGAAACACCGTAGGAGTAGATAAGATTCCATAGAGATTTTGAAACTTGGAGGAGCAAAGCCTACCACTCACCTCTATCAACCGTTCCTGAAAATCTGGGACAAAGAAGAAATCCCTGTCGATCTCAGAAATGCTGCTATCACTACCATCTTCAAGAAAGAGACAAAGTGGACTATGGGAACAACTTTGGAATCTCATTATTTTCTACTTTCAGAAAGATCATCACCCGAGTACTTGCTAGGTGTCTTTTCCCAGAATCTGAGGAAATCTTTCCTGAAAGCCAATGTGGTGTCTGACCAAACCAAGGACATACACTGCTCAGAAACTCAGAGAATTGCCAGGAACAACACCAACCACTCTATGCGCCCATTGATCTGACCAAGGCTTTTAACTCAGTCAAACCGAAAGTACCATGGAAGACCCTGTCAAAGACCTTCTACCCAGTGAAGTTCATCAACATCTTCTATCTCCTCCATGACAAGATGTTGGCAACAATACTCACTGATGAAAATGTGACAGAATCCTTTGAAATGAAGGCAGGGGTCAAGCAGGGATGTGTCATTGTCTCCACTCTTTTCTCCATCACCATCACCATTCTTCATCTTGTCAAGAGTAAGCTTCCCAATGACACAGGATGGACCGAAAACATTTTGACCTCAATTGGTGGAAATCCAAGAAGAAAATGATATTGACCTCAATTGTGAAACTTGACTATGTGGATGATAATGTTATCTCTGCTGTCTCAAAAGAGAATCTTCAAGCCTTGCTTACGATCTTTGTGGAAGCTTTCTGAAGAATTGGTCTTCGCTTCAACAAGAAGACTTGAATCCTTTACTAACCCTTTCCAGGGTCAAGTTCTGGTCCATCCCTTCATTAAGATCACCAAAGATGTCCTCTCAAATGTGGAGCATTTCCTTTACCTGGGGATCTGCCTCTTATCTAAGGCTGACATGGATGCAGCGATTCAATATTATGTCCAATCAGGCTGAGAGTCTCTGATGACTGTGAGATCAGCGCTGATACCAAGATCCTGATTATAAGGCAGTCATCTGACTTACTTTTCTACATGGGTCTGGACCTTGGGAAAATATACAGACGCCGCTTCAAGACTCTTGAGAAGTACCATCAATGCTGTTTGAGACACGTTCTCCGCATCCCCTGGCAGGACAGGTATTCTAGCATCAACATTCTTGAAGCAGCTGATAGCATCAGCATTGAGGCAAAGATCATCAGAAAACCAACTCCATTGGACCGGCCATGTGTTTAGGAAGCCGCCTTCACACAGCTTAAGGAAGGCACTCGAATCAGAGGAGAACAAAGGAAGTGCTTAAAAGATACCCTGAAGGCAACTCTCAAGAAAAACAATACAGATGTCAGCACATAGCTTCTTCTGAATAAAGGTATCCTGACTTGGAGGAAACTGCTGCGTGATGCGACATAATTCTTCAAGAACGTCCATTGGTAAGAGAGAGTACAGAAAATGATGAGGAGAAAAGTGTGCCAATGATCTCAAGGCCAAGGACCACTTAAGCCTATGGAAAACACCTGCCAAATATGTGCTCAGAGATACGTCTCTGAGATTGGGATCATCAGCCACACAAGGACCCACAGAACTCATAACCAGTGATACAGAATTACCTAGGTGGCAATTAGGTTCATTAGAGCACGATTGCCAATGACATAAGCTAGAAACTAGTTAGCTGTTCCCCTGTATATCTAGCTGCATCACACGTTGTATCATTAAGCTCTTATCATCTGTATTCCCTCTGTGCTCACACTTGCACAATTACCTTTGATGTTCTTAAAGCTCAATCCTCTCAGCAACATCATTTGAAGACAAAGCATCAGTTTTCACTATACCACTCAGCAGTTTCTCTCCACTTGCTAAACACTTCTCCTATCTCTTGGTGTCCTATTTGGCACTGAGATGAGCGTGTAACCACATATCCATGCCAACATTAGATAATGATTGGGACATTTCACATGTTAAATGTGCCATTTAAAGAGAAGTTGTTATTGGATGTAATACAATAGGATCAGTTGATATATAGTTGAAGGTATGGTGCAGTGAGGTTTCACATTTATTATGGGACAAGCTGTGTGACGGGAGGGTTCTATTCAAAGTGAATTGGTTTGCATCACTGGGTACGGATTGCCCATCCCTAACAGAGCAGTTAAAAGTCAATCACATTTATGTGAGTCTGGAGTCACATGTAGGCTAGACCAATCAAGGATGGCAGCTTCTTTCCCTAAACGACATTAGTAAACCAGGTGGGTTTTTCCAACAATCAACAATGGATTTATGGTCATCATTAGATTCTTAATTCCAGATAACTATAGGACTTCACATTCCACCAACTGCCATGGCAGGATTTGAATCCCAGTTCCCAGAACATGCCCAGATCATCTCTGAATTAACAGTCTAGCAATAATACCAGTAGGCTATTGTGTCCCCTAAATTGTGGGAAGGATTTAACCTAATTTATCAGAGGGTGAGGATGCCTTGATGAAATATTAGCGATGAGAAACAAAGTACAGAGAGGTCTGGAAAAGGCTAATAATACTCGACCTAAGAATAGTTTTGAAGTAGGAAGTATCACATTGAGAATATTCAGGGCTGTCTTAAATGTATTGAGTGTTTATGTTTGTAAAATGGCTGTTTCAAACAACAATCCTTTTTTTTTAAACCATTAACCCCTTGTTTCCTTGATATTCCTATAATGTTTGCCCAAATATTTTTGAATTGTGTTTTAAAGACCACTATTGAATCTGTATCCATCATCCTCTTAGGTAGTGCATTTCAAATTTATCTATCTTTCTGTCCATTTAGCCTATCTAAACCTTTCATGATTTTAAACCCAGCACAAACCAAATATCCCTTGTTTTTTCCAGATATCCACTTAATTGTAGTGCCATAACTCTAGGACCATTCTCGTAAAGCTCTTTTATACTCTTTCCAAAGCCACTGCACGCTTCGTAAAGTGTGGTGCTCAGAATAGACAAGGTCACTTCAGCTGGGTTCAAACTAGTACTTTATTTAAGTTTAACTTCTCAGCCCATCTCTGTATTATACATCTTTATATATACAGGACCTATAAGTTTTATTAACTGTTCTTTTAACCTGTCCTATCTTAAAAGAGTTCACCACAGCCACCACCAGATTATTCTCTTTTGGCACCCTTTTTAAAATAGTACTACTTAGCTGAAAGGTGCACCCTCTACCCAACAAAAATGATCCCAGTTCTCTCCCAGGGGCGGTAAAACCTTACCTTGTTGCCTCTCGCAAGCGCCACATTTTTACCTTATTTCTGGGACTGCTCTGAATATGTTGCAGTTCTAGCAGTGGTACTGCTGGTGGTGGCAGTACTGGGACAGAGGAACTCTTTATTTCCTGATTGGCTGGCAGCTCTTGGCGGTGGGTACACTGTCTGTCAAGGCATGGAAGCCCCGTTGGCAGGCAGTTAATTGCCTGAATGTGCTTGAATTGTGCCTGGCTTTTTGAAAATGTCAACAATGGGTCGTGCCTGACTTTTTGGCTAGTGGACAGAGCCATTAAATTCAATCCATTAACTGCAATTTAAAATTATTGCATTTGTTGTAAAGCTGTTTGGAATATTCTGATGCAAGTATAAAAATATCAAATAATGGCACTTCAGTCCCTATAGAGTTGTATACTGTTGTTACACCACAAAGACAGACAGCCGAACCAAATTGACCATCTCTCCATGAAGTTCCAGTTACACTTCAGCATCTGCCATCTGCTTCAGCATGATGTATCCCAGACTCACTGGAATCAGTTCTAGGTACATCCCTCATTACTGGCCAGAATCTGTTATCTGTTTAAACGTACAGCTCCCCCCTCACCCCCTGTGTTGAAGTACCTGTAGAACCCTTTGATAAGGAACCAGCCTGGAATTAACTTCTAGGCCTGGCCTCACAAGGAAACAACAGCTTGCTAGTTGCTATTTTTGATTAACACAAGCTGCTAAATAAAATTCAAAGATCATCTTCAGCTTACAGTTTCACTACACAACTCCAAACCAAATTGATAACAGAATAAAACAAAAATATTGAAAAATTAGCGATGGTTCTAACACTGTTGCTACTGAACTTTTCCAGACTGTATGTCTGCAGATCAGCATTCAAGACAAGTTCATATTTAGAATTTGTTGCAAAACTGTGGCTGACTAATATCCTTTCGGAAAGGAAATCTGCTGTCCTTACCTGGTCTGGCCTACATGTGACTGCAGACCCACAGCAATGTGGTTGACTCTCACCTATCCTCTGGGCAATTAGGGATGGCAATAAATACTGGCATGGCTAGCGATGTCCATGTCTTGTGAATGAATAAAATAAACTGTGGTTAGTCCTTACTGTATTGGAATTGGCTGAGAAACTCCTTGCAGAGCAGCTGTTGTGAAATTTGCATCTTTCCTTTAAGGGGAAATAATAGCAAAGTTTTTGATATCCACTATGAGTTAGTAGGTGGAGAAAACATTTTTTTCACACATGGTTTACTTTTACTTCAAGGTCTTCTCAGTTTGATGTGTAAATTTGAAATTTAGTACAGTAATGAATAATTTTTAAACCTGAAAAATAAATTACCATTTTGATCAAGGTATTTTAACTGATGCTATTTTAAGCCTATCTTATAGTCTTATAGTCTTATAGTTATAGTCATTTCTACTATGTTGTCTTCCAAAGCAATTTCAATGAAATGTACCAGTCTAGTTGCTAGAATTAGAATTCCTACAGTGTCGAAACAGGCCCTTTGGCTCAACAAGTCCATACCGACCCTCCAAAGAGTATCCACCCAGACCCATTACCCTACCCTATTACTCCACATTTCCCTTGACTTTTGCAAGTAACTTACACATCCCATAATACTGTGGGCAATTTAGCTTGTGGGCAATTCACCTAACCTGCACATCTTTGGATTGTGGGAGGAAACCAGAGCACCCGGATGAAACCCACGCAGACACTGGGAGAATGTGCAAACTCCACACAGTCACCTGAGGCTAGAATTGAACCCAGGTCCCTGGCGCTGAGACAGCAGTGCTAACCACTGAGCCACTGTGCCACCCTAGTAACTGCCTGTTTTAATGATTTGTGAGTTGATTTTGTTTAATTTTCAGATTCATTGTTAGCTCAGTTGTACAGCTTTGAAACAGATGTTAGAATGTAAATTATGTTTCTGGTATTCATGGAACCTGTACAATACAATATTTTATAATGAAAGTCAGTGCACAGGACAATTCATTGATAAAAGAAAGACCAAAACATTGTCTAATATATATGGTTTTATTTGCTTGTTTAATTTTTATCTTTTCTACTCTTTTATGTTAATGAAATACCCCAAAATGTTTCATAGGAATGTTATAATTTGACACTGAACCATATAAGCTGATATTGGAGAAGCTTGGCCAAAGAGGTGGCTTTTAAGGAACAGTAGAGTACAGAATAATCCCTTCAGCCTATCGAGTGTAGGCTGACAAAAACTGTTCTCATTCTACTTTCCAGCTCTTGGCCCACAGCCTTGAATGACATTTCAAGTGCTCAACTAAATATTTTTTAAAAGTTGTGAGATTTTCCATCTCAACATCTTAAAGAAGGAAATAAAGGCTTAGGAAAGGAATTCCAGAGTTTAAGAATTAGGTAATTGAAGCTATGCCCATAAGTGGCAGGAATTTGTAATTGGGATTGCTCCAAAATCCAGAGTTAAATGAGTGCATCATGGAGGGTTATGGAGCTGGAACTCATTACAGACAGGGAAGGGCTAGGCCTTGAACATAAAAATGAGAATTTTAAATTGGGGCATTATTTATCCATCTATACTTTTCACTGCCTTGGGAAGGCAGCCAACATAATCAAAGACCCCTCCCACCCCAGTTATAATCTCTTCTAACCTCTTCTGTCGGGCAGAAGATAGAAAAGATTAAACCCACATACTAACAGATTCAAGAACAGCTTCTTCCCCACTGTTCTCAGACTTCTGAATGGAGCACTTCAATTTTAAATTTAAACATTGATCTTGCTCTTTGTGCACCTTCTCTGCAGCTGTAAAATTGTATTCTTCGCTCAGTTCTATTACCGTGATGCACTTTGTATGGTATGATCTGTCTATACTGCATGCAAAACAAAGTTTTTCATTGTAGTTGGGTACATGTGACAATAATAAATCAAATTAAACTAAATATTTAATCTGGATTCATATTGAGTGGCCTTGGTAACACTGTAGTGATATTATTTCTTATATATCAAAATGAGAATGAGACAAATCCGTATAGCAGTCTTGTCAGTTCCATTCATAAAACCACAGTGTACCTGTGTGCTAAAGTCCAACTGCTAGGAAGTCACAATGGGATTCCTTATTTAAAATAAACACAACACTGATTTCGCTAAATTTTCAGTGAACAGATATACTTGCACTCAATTAATGTAGGTGAGCAAAAATTATTATTGCTTCTACATGTTATATAATGCTAATAATAAAGATGAAAAGGTAAGTTACTATGTCTATAAAGATTGATATTTTAAAACTGATTTTCACCCCAATCTATAAAATGCACCAATGCACAACATAAAGGACACTTACTTCCATTGTTCACAGCAATAAATGAACAATTGCCATTTGAATTGATAATGGACAATCTGAAATCATTGATGAAAGCAGTAGTTAATGACAGACTTCGCTGTTGTGATAAATATGAATTCATAAAATACAACCTGAGGTCATTGGTGTGCATGGTAGTTACTAACAGACTACAATGGCCTGACATGTGTGAATTGAATGTTCAATTTTACAGAATATGGTATTAAACCACAAATATTGGATAAGACTGTGACTAAAAAAATCAAGCCTCAAGAACGAACTTTACATACAGCTAAGGTAAGAACAGTAAATTCTTTTTTTTTGTCCTTTTGAGAACAACTGTCACATTTTTGTACTGAAACTAAGTTGTCATAAATTAAAGCTTTGCATGGTTATGAGCTAATTTAAATTAGCAAATTAAGATTATTTGGGAACAAAAGATGTTGTAAGACCTAGTTTGTAGCACCAACCACTGATGTATATACCAAGAAACATTATGTGGATCCAACAATAACAGCTTATATTGTATAGTGTCTTTAAAGTAATAAAATGTCTTGAAGCACTCATGGGACTACCTGTATTATAAAACCAATTTAAGTCTGTGCCATATGAGGATTGAGAGCTTGAAGAATTCAGTTCTTCAGCCCTTGGCAGTGGCCACAATATAGGATTGGAAGGATAAAGTGTTGTATTTGATCAATCATTTAGAATTATCTCAGGCAAATACAGTTCCATCCAGACAAATAACAGTTAGAGAGGTGCTGAAGTGGAACAGCGTGGATAACTGTGTCAAAGGCTTCAGATGGCTCAAGAATGTACAGCTTGAACCATCTAAAGCCTGTGTCATAATCACATGCAGTGCTGCTGTGACTTTGATAAGGTCTGCTTTAGGTATTTTGGCATGGCCAGAAACGTATTGGTGTGATTGAAATATAGCATTCCAGGAAAGATGGGTGCTTTAGTCCAGAAAGCCAGCTGGTGAGGAATATTACCTGAGCCAAATTTTGCAGTCTTATATTAGCAGTTATTTACTCAGTTACAGATTACAAGCAAACACGTCCTAACTTAACAGTCACTATACAAGTCTGATTACTTATAGGGGCACAAATTAATCCGCAACCCTATCCCTTATCTGCAAGTAAACACAATGATTTAACAATTAACAATAGGACATAGGAGCAGCAATATAGAGTCATAGAGATGTCTAGCACGGAAACAGATCCTTCAGTCCAACCCATCCATGCCGACCAGATATCCCAACCCAATCTAGTCCCACCTGCCAGCACCCTATTCATATACCCATCCAAACGCCTTTTAAATTATAATTGTAATTGCAATTGTACTAACCTCCACCACTTCCTCTGGCAGCTCATTCCGTACACGTACCACCATCTGCATGAAAACGTTGCCCCTTAGGTCTCTTTTATATCTTTCCCCTCTCGCCCTAAACCTGTGCCCGCTAGTTTTGGACTCCCCTACCGCAGGGAAAATACTTTATTTATTTCTCCTATTCATGCCCCTCATGATTTTAAAAACCTCTATAAGGTCACCCCTCAGCCTTTGATGTTCCAGGGAAAACAGCCCTAACCTGTTCAGCCTCTCCCTATAGCTCAAATCCTCCAACCCTGGCAACATCCTTCTAAATTGTTTCTGAACTCTTTCAAGTTTCACAACATCTTTCCAATAGAAAGGAGACCAGAATTGCATGCCATATTCCAAAAGTGGCCAACCAATGTCCTGTACAGCCGCAACATGACCTCCCAACTCCTGCATTCAATACTCTGACCAATAAAGGAAAGCATACCAAATGCCTTCTTCACTATCCTATCTACCTGTGACTCCACTTTCAAGGAGCTATGAACCTGCATCCAAGGTCTCTTTGTTCAGCACCACTCCCTAGGACCTTACCATTAAGTGTGTAAGTCTTGCTAAGATTTGCTTTCCCAAAATGCAGCACCTCGCATTTATCTGAATTAAACTCCATCAGCCACTTCTCAGTCCATTGGCCCATCTGATCAAAATCCCATTGTAATCTGAGGTAACCTTCTTCACTGTCCACTTCACCTCCAATTTTGGTGTCATCTGCAAACTTACTAACTATACCTCTTATGCTCACATACAAATCATTTATATAAATGATGAAAAGTTGTGGACCCAGCACTAATCCTTGTGGCACTCCACTGGTCACAGGCCTCCAATCTGAAAAACAACCATTCACCACCACCCTGTCTTCTACCTTTGAGCCAGTTCTGTATCCAAATGGCTAGTTCTCCCTGTATTCAATGAGATCTAACCTTGCTAACGTTTCCCATGGGGAACCTTGTCGAATGCGTTACTGAAGTCCACGTAGATCACATCTATGGTTCTGCCCTTATTAATCCCTCTTTGCTACTACTTCAAAAAAGTCAAGACTTTAGCACAATTTGGCAATCAATGAGTGGAAGTCATAATAGAATTTACCCTTGACATCAGAATTTCTTGGTAGGGGACATGCACACTATTAGTGTTGCTTGATAGAGATGGCAATGAATTGAAAAGGGATTTTGCATCAGCCTTTGCTATAGGGGAAGCAGAAACATCCCAGAAGTAGCTACAAATCAGAAAATGGGAGGGAGGGAGGAACTCAGGAAAATCACAGTTACCCCAGAGGTAGTACTGAGTAATTTTTTTGAGTTGTGGGTGACAGTGCCTGGATCCTGATGTACTTCATCCTCAGGTTAAAAAAAAAGTGGCTAGTGCGATAGTTGATACATTAGTTTAATTTTTTGAAACTCCCTTGATTTGAGGATGGTCTTGTCAGATTGAGCGATAGCAATGTAACCCCTTTATTAAAAATGGAGGGAGACAGAAAGCAGGAAACTTTAACATAATTAGCTTAACATCTGTCATAGGTAAATTGTTTGAAGATTTTCTAAAAGTAGTTATAGCATGATACTTAGAAAAGTTCAATGAGGTAAAAACAATGACTGCAAATGCTGGAAACCAGATTCTGGATTAGTGGTGCTGGAAGAGCACAGCAGTTCAGGCAGCATCCAAGGAGCTTCGAAATCGACGTTTCAGGCAAAAGCCCTTCAGGAATAAAGGCAGTGAGCCTGAAGCGTGGAGAGATAAGCTAGAGGAGGGAGGGGGTGGGAGAAAGTAGCATAGAGTACAATGGGTGAGTGGGGGAGGGGATGAAGGTGAAAGTTCAAGATAATCAAGCAGAGTCAACATGGTTTTGTGAAGGGGAGATCATGTTTAAAAAGCTCTTTGAGATGGTAACAAATGCTGAGGTAAAAAGGAACCGGTAGATGCACTGTATTCAAGATTTCTAAAGACATTTGATAAATGCCACATAAAGGGTATTCATCATCATGATCATTGGTGGTCCCTCACAGATGTGGATGACTCTCTTCCAATCTCAGGGCGAATCTGTAGGTGGATATATAGACCGATGCAGTTACCGCAGGTTATATTACACTTGGGGCAGAAGGATGTTGCGGAAAAGGGTGGATGGGGCATTGATGTAGCAGTGCATTCCTTATGCTGTTTTCGCCTGGCTTTCGTTTTCTCCCAACAGCAACTCTCAAGGTGCTCAATGCCTTCCTGGATCTGCGGCTCCACTTTGGACGGTCTTGGGCCAGTGATTCCCAAGTGTCTGTGGGAATGCTGTATTTCACCAGTGAGGCCTTGAGTGTATCACTGAAGCACTTCCTCTGGCCTGCCTGCCGTTTCAAAGCTGAATGGCGCTCCTGAGTCTCATGTCGGTCATGTGGATGATGTGCCCAGCTCATCACAGTTGATCGAAGATGGCCAGTGGCTTGATGCTGGGGGATGTTGGCCTGGTCAAGGATGTTGGTGTTGGTGCGCTTTTCTGCCCAGCAAATATGCAGGATTTGCACAGGGAACATTGATGGTACTGCTGCAGTGTCTAGAGGTGTCTGCTGTAGACAGTCAACATCTCAGCGCCATATAGGAGAGTGGGAACCACCACAGCTCTGTAAACCATGATCTTGAAGTTGGATCTGATGTTGGATCTTATTGATGAGAGATTGCAGAGTTAATTGGACGTCATAATGCATGAATCACAAAAGGTTAATAAGCAAGAGCAGCAAATAATTAGGAAAGCTAATAGAATGTTATAATTTAATGCAAGGGAAGTTTTAATGAAAGTGGAGAGGTTATTCTTCTGTTATATTATTCTGTGCACAATGTTGGTCACCTTATTTAAGGAAGGACATAAAGCATTAGAATGTGCAGGTTACCTTATGAGGAATGTTTGGACAGGCTAGGTTTATATCAGCTGGAATTGGAAGAGTACGGTGACTTAATCAAAACATATATGATCCATATGATTTTTTTACGGGGTGAATGTGAAGAGGATGTTTTTTTCTTATGGGAGAATTGAGAACTAGAGGCCACTGTTTAGAAATGAAGGGTCACAGAGAAGAGGAAAAATTCTTTCTCTCAAGAGTTGAGAGTCTCTGGAGCTCACTTCTTGAAAAGGTAGTGGAAGCCGAGTCTTTGAATATTTTTAAGGCAGATGCAAATAGATTCTAAAGTTTCCAGGGAGCTGGCAATGTGGATTTGAGGTTCTAATCATAGAGTCATACAGCACAGAAACAGACCCTTTGGTCCAACCAGTCCATGTTGAACATAATCTAGTCTCACCTGCCTGCTCCTGGCCTGTATCCCTCCAAACCGTTCCTATTCATGTACTTATCCAAATGTGTTTTAAATGTTGTAATTTACCCAAATCCACCACTTCTTCATGAAATTTATTCCATATGCAAACCACCCTCTGTGTAAAAAAAAATTTGCCCTCGTCTTTTTTTAAATCTCTCTTCTAACGTTAAGAATGTGCCCCCTAGTCTTGAAATCCTCCATTCTACGGAAAAGACAATTATCATTAACTCTATTTATTTTATAAACATCTATAAGATCGCCTCGCAGCCACCTGCACTCCAGTGAAATAAATCCTAGCCTATCAGCCGTTCTTCATAACTCAAAGCTTCCATACCTGGTAAATCTCTTCTGAACCTTCTCCAGCTTAATAATATCTTTCCTTTAACAGCTATGATCATACTAAATGGCGAAGAAGGCTGAAGTGGTCAAATGGCCTCCTCCTGTTCCTGCTGCTAATTCATATGTTTGTATGTGTGAAGTTTGAAAGATAGGTATCCATAAACAATGATCAAATGTTATATGATACGTTGTTACCCTGGAGGCAGAAGTAATACTTTCATGCGTAGGTAAGTTTTTTTCAATGAAAGACTCTTTAGCAGGATAAGTAACACATTTTGCAATTGTGACTGGTCTGGTCGCCATTTGCCAGTGCAACAGACATGTACTTTCAATAACAGCATTCTTATAATGTCCAGGTAATCTGTCTTTTTATTTTTATTAAGTGATAAATATTGACTAAGACATCACAATAACTCCTTCAAAGCGGCATCATAAAATCTTTTATATAAAACTGAGAAAGTAAATAGAGCCTTGGATAACATTTCATCCAAAAGACTGTAGTTTTAGCCAGGACTTTTATGTTCAATACTGAAGTCAGTTTTGAACTGACAGCTTTATTATGATCTTTGCAGAGATGGTTCATATTTTAAAAAAAAAATCTTCCATTAATACCTGAAAGGGTAACATAATAAATACTTGGTAGACAGTTTATTTTCTAAAGTAGAGAACCAAATTTGCCTGTTTGTTTTTAAGACAGGAAAAACTTCGCTGTGATATTTTACAATGTCCTTTAAATAGGCATTCAGTTTTCCTTGATCCAGTCCAAAGTGATTCTTCGCTGCTGAGATTTTATTTCCATTCTTCGTTTGTTTTTACCTTTACCAAAAGGTTGGAGTCTTCCAGCCTAATTTAACTGCTCACAAATTTTGATTTTTCAAGCAAACTGCAAACTTCCACCTCTATTCCTTGATTATGAACCTTGATTATGAACCTGGGAAAATGGAAGAATTAAGACTATTGCCTCTGCAATTTCTGCTCTCATTTCTTTCAAAGGAATTAATAGTTCATGCCAATGCGCCTTTATGTACAACCTAAGGCATTTCACACTCCCCTTTCTGCTCTTGCAAGGCTACTTTTGATGTTTCCCCAACAATCCAAGCTTATAAATTCCTACATTTCATCTACAAATTGCCTTTCGGCAACAACTACCAAAAACATAATATCGGCATTCATGCGTATGCTGATGATTTATGGCTCCACCTCATTACTCGCTTCTCAACTCCTCCACCTTTATTAAATTATCAGGCTGCTTATTTAACTTTCAGCACCGGATGACAGAAATTTCCTGTTAGTAAAGCTGAAGCCATTGCTTTCAGTCACCACTCCAAAATTACCTACTACTCCGTTCCTGTCATGAGCAACTCTGAGACTAAATGGATCATTTGCAATCTTGGTGTCATTTTTAACTCTGACCTGAACATCCAGTCTCTGTTCACTCAATCTTAAAACCCTCATTCATACCTTTGTATCTCAATGCATCTTGGCTGACTTCCAATTCCATTACTGTAACTCAAGGTCATCCAGAGCTACCATCTCCTAACTCACTGCAAGTTCTATTCACCTGTCACCCTTTTGTGCTCTTTGACCTACATTGGCTCCAATTCACTAGTGTCTTCTAAAATTCCCTTTCTTGTTTTCAAATCCCTCCATAGCCTCATTCCTCCCTGTTCTTTGTAATCTCCTCCAGCTCTGTAAACCTCTGAAATATCTGTGTTCAACTTATTTGTCCTCTTGCACATCCCTGACTTCAATCACTCCATCACTGGTAGAAGTGCCTTCAGCTGCCTGGATCCTAAACACTGGAATTTTCTTCCTTAAATCACTCTCCTACTCTATCTCACGTTCTTGCATAAAACCCTCTCTGTCTAAGCTATGTGGTACGGATGTATTTGCCTTTGTGTGGCTGTGTCACAACCTTTTTTGATAATATTTCTGTGAAATGGCAGGGCCATTATATTCCATTAGTGGTACCAAATAAATATAAGTTGTTGTTCAGTATATACCCTACCAATGGAACAGAATTTTCATGAAGTTAATCCATATTTCTGGGGGAAAATACCATTATTGAGAAATAAGTGGAAAATGTTTCACTGTCTTCTGGGACATTTATAAAATCAATGCATGAATTTATTTCTGATTTCAAATTAATTTATACTTAACAATGATAATATTAATTGTAATTGTTTACTAATGCATGGCGTGATAAGAACAAATTGTCCATAATCTTTGATTTGTTTACCACATATGAAACCCATAAATTTAACTTGCAATTTATAAATTTGCAACAAATCAGGTAAAACCACTGATGGGATTTTCATTATATCCCACAGCTGATTCTTGTTCTTTGCCCGCCATCTGGTGACGTCCCCTTGTAAGAGAGGATTGCGAGTAGATTTTGAAATATTATTACTGAAAGGAGATTGAGAAGATGTGTTCAGTGTTGTGTAACGTGCCTGAAAGTAATTGCCAAAGGCAGAAATAACTGAAAGTCTTCTACAGAATGTGTACCAGTTGAGATGAATAACTTAAAAAATGGACAGTAGACTAAAAGAGACTGTAGCTACTTCCTACAAAGGCCTCAGAGTATTTCTTTTACCTGCTCACCCTCATTTTATCTGAAGTATGAAAAAAAATTATAGTATATTGTAAATGCATAAACTAAACATTTAAATTTATTAAGCAAGCTGGCAGATTGTAGTACAAATGTGCAGCATATTTGAGTTTTTTAGTCCATTTATACAACATTCAAAATTGCAACATATTTGACATTTGTTTAAAAAGACCTATTCACTGTACTCCTGGATGAAAATGGTTTGATGAGACATTTATACAACAATAATATTTAATAAGTCTAATCTTTTTTTTTCAAAAATGTGGTAATATATTTAGCATAATCTTTGTAGAATAACCAGGCAGTTACATTGTGAAATTCATTAGTTTTTTTTAAGTTTCTCCTTACCCTGTTTGGTGTTAACATTTACTTTTGTCAACTTAAAATATTTGAAAGATAGCTTAAGAGCAGCTGTTTTGAACTACAAACAAGCCCAGAACTAATTATTCCTTTGATTGGCTTTTGTAGGCTATCAATAAAATGCAGTTAACGATTTTATCTAGCTATTACAGTGATAAATCAGAAGCTGATTTTTAATTTCATAATACAGACTGTTTTCTCATGCTTTTGTAGTATGTTCATTTTCATTTTATTTTCATATTCATCTTTTCATATTCTTCACATTCCCTATGAATGATGTTCTAATAATGATCTCTAAATACGGATATAATTATGGAAATATTAATGGCTTTGCTTGGTTAATATTTAAAAGAAACAGCTCAACAAGTTATTGTAGAACTGTCTAATTAACTGTCAGTTAGATATTATATACTTTCTTAAGGGTTGGTATCTTTCTTGTGTTGTGCGCTGCAAGATAATTTCAAATTAATTATTTTTACTTTCATCTCTCCCTAGCTTCACCTGAGACTATCTTAATGATATTTTGAACCTGTGTTCTCATACATGTTCTTCATTGCTTTAACATTGAACATCTCTTCATCTGTTTACTGAACACATCAAATCATGCATTCAACTGGTACACTATAACTGTCTGGCATTCACTTCTTAATTTTCTTGCTGTCGCTATCAATGTTTTGACAATGTACTTTGAGAAGCAACTTGTGTCTCATTTAGCTTCATAATTAGAAACAACCCTCACACTGAACAGGAAGTCTATCCTCTACAACATCATGATATGAGAAAACCTAGAACCAAAGCCAAAGGTACAATTTTGATCGTGCAGAACAGCAGCTAGGTATAATAAAACAGAGCATTCCATTGCAGCTATTTCTTAAAAGGAATTTTTGCACAACTAGAGTGATAGAGCTGTACAGCATAGAAATTAGCCTTTCAGTTCAACTAGTCTATGTCAACCAAAACTCCTACATTAATCTAGTGCCAGTTGACAGCACTTGGCCCATATCCCTCTAAACCCTTCCATTTCATATAACCATCCAGATGCCTTTTATAGAATAGAATCCTCACAGCATGTAAACCAGCCATTTGGCCCAACAAGTCCACACCAACCCTCTGAAGAGCATCCCATCCAGACCTACCCTATCCCTGTAACTCTGCATTTCCCATGGCTAATGCACCTAACCTACACATCCCTGAACACTATGGGTAAGTTAGTATAGCCAATCTTCCTAGCCTTTGGATTGTGGGAGAAAACCTGAGAACTTGGAGCATACATACAAGCTGCACACAGACAGTTGCCCAAGGCTGGAATCGAACTTGGGTCCCTGGCACTGTGAGGCAACAGTGCTAACCACTGAGCCACCATGCCATTTAACTGTTGTAATTGTACCAACCTGCACCACCTCCTTTGACAATTCATGCCATATATGCACGATCCTCTGAGTGAAAAAGTTGTCCTTGAGGTTCCTTTTAAATCTTTTCCCTTTCACCTTATGTTTTGGTTTTCTCTACTCTGGGGGAAAGACTTTGGCTATTCACCCTGTCCATGCCCATCATGTTTTTATTAACCTCTATAAAGTTATCCCTCAGCTTCCAATGCTCCAGGGAAAATATCCCCAGCCTATTCAGCCTCCCACTCCAATCCTGGCAACATCCTTGTAAATCTTATCTGAACTCTTTCAGGCCTCACAGCATCCAGAATTGAATGCAGTATTCCAAACATGGCCTCACCAATGTCCTGTACAGCCGTAACCTGACCTCCCAACTCCTAAACTGAATGCACTGACCAATAAAGGAAATCATAGCAAATGCCTTCTTCACTATCCTATCTACCTGAGATTCCACTATCAAGGAACTATGAACCTGCAATCCAAGGTCTCTTTGTTCAGCACGCACCTAGGACCTTACCATTAAGTGTATAAGTTCTGCCTTGATTCGCCTTTCCAAAATGCAGGTCCTCACATTTATCTAAATTAAACTCCAACTGCCAACTCCTCAGCACATCTCATCAAGAACCCATTGTACTCTTGAGGTAACCTTCTTTGCTGTCCACTACACCACCAATTTTGGTGTCATCTGCAAACTTGCTGACTATACCGCCTATATTTACATCCAAATCATTTAGATAAATGCAGTGGACCCAGCATTGATCCTTGTGGCACACCACTGGTCATAGGCCTCCAGTCTGAAAAACAACCTTCCACCACCAGCCTCTGTCTACTTTGAGCCAGTTCTGTATCCAATGGCTAGTTCTCCCTGTATTCCACATGATCTAACCTTGCTAACCATGTAGAACCTTGTTGAAAGCCTGAGTGAAGTCCATATAGATTGCATCCAACCCTTTGCCCTCATCAATCCTCTTAGTTACTTCAAAAAACACAAACAACTTAATGAGACATCATTTCCAATACACAATACCCTATTGACTATCCCTAATCAGTCCTTGCCTTTGCAAATACAAGTAAATCCTGTCCCTCAGGATTCCCTCCAACAACTTGCCCACCACTGACATCAGGCTCACTGGTTTGTAGTTCCTGACGTTTCCTTGCCACCTTTCTTAAATAGTGGCACCATGTTATATCTCAGCAAGGGGCCCAGCAATCACTTCCCTGGCTTCCCACACAGTTCTAGGGTATACCTGATGAGGTCCTGGGGATTTATCCACCTTTATGCAGTTTAAGATGTCTGGAACCACCACCTATGTAATATGGATATTTTTCAAGATGTCGCAATTTATTTCCTGATATTTTCCAGCTTCCATATCCATCTCCACAGTAAACAATGATGCAAAATACTCATTTAATATCTCCCCATCTCCTGCGGTTCTATGTGTAGGTAGCCTTGCTGATCTTTAAGGGGCCCTATTCTCTCCCTAACTACTCTTTTATCCTAGATGTATTTGTCAAATCCCTTTGGATTCTCTTTAACTCTATTTTCCAAAGCTATCTCATGATTCCTTTTTGCCCTCTTGATTTCCCTCTTAAGTATGCTCCTATTCCTTTATATTTTTCTAAGGATTGACTCAATCTCTCCTGTCTATGCCCGACATATGCTTCCTTCTTTTTCTTGACCTAAACCTCAATTTCTCTAGTCATCCAGCATTCCCTACACCTACCAGCCTTGCCCTTCATTCTAACAAGAACATATTGTCTCTGGACTCTGTTGAAGAGTGGTGTTGAAAAAGCACAGCTGCTCAGGCAGCATCTGAGGAGCAGGAGCATCGGCGTTTCGGGCATAAACCCTTCATCGGGAATCCTGATGTCTCTGAACTCTGGTTATCTCCTGTTTGAACGAGATACATTCATAGAGAAAGCAGCTAACTATTTGCTAACTCGTGCATGGCACAAACATCAAGCTATTAGGATCAGTCTGCTGATTTACAAAGCCTGTGTTTTCAGTAATTTGTTGTTTGGCTCAGAAACATGGATGGTTTATGTCTATCAAGAGAGGAAGCTAGGCAACTTTCATCTTTACTGTTTGAGGCAGACTCATTGAAGGACAAAATCAGTAATGCAACAGTCTGAAAAGCACAAAGCTTCTAAGTGTGTTCACCGCATCAAGTAAAGGCAATTTCACTGGCTTGGACATGTCCATGGGATGGCATATCGATTACATACCTAAGGATATTCTGTGTACTGAGGTGGGACACCCATAACATTACTTTCAAATATGATATGAAAGGTCTAAACATTGTTTCTCAGGGAGACACTAGCTGATGACAAAAGAAAATCTGTGCCATGTTGCTACTCTTATTTTCTACTGTGACTTATAACTTGCATCACAAGCCTGTTGTGTGACACACTATCTGTCACTATAAGGGTTGTATTGTGTTACACTGCTCTGTAATTTGCAATTTTTTAGTTTTTTGACCTTTCCCCTGAGTCCAAGGAACATTGAAGGAATTATATCAATTGTGGGATTTCTACCCTCACTTCCTTCAAAATTCTAGGGTGCATCTCAACCAGTCCTGATGTCTTATCAATTTTAAGTGCCAACAATCTATCCAATATTTGTATCATTGATAGTCACAGGTGAGGTGCTGGAACACTAGAGGTTGGTAAACGTGGTGCCATAGTTTAAGAAGAGTGATAAGGACAAGCAAGGGAACTATAGACCAGCGAGCCTGACGTCGGGCAAGTTGTTGGAGAGAATCCTGAGGGACAGTATGTACATGTATTTGGAAAGGCAAGGACTGATTATGGATAGTCAACATGACTTTGTGCGTGGCAAATCATGTCTCACAAACTTGAGTGAGTGTTTTGAAGATGTAACAAAGAAGATTGATGAGGGCAGAGCGGTAGATGTGATCTATATGGACTTTAGTAAGGCGTTCGACAAGGTTCCTCATGGGAGACCGATTAGCAAGGTTAGATTTCATGGAATACAGGGAGAACTAGCCATTTGGATACAGAACTGGCTCAAAGGTAGAAGACACAGGGTGGTGGTGGAGGGTTGTTTTTCAGACTGGAGGCCTGTGACCAGTGGAGTGCCACAAGGATCGGTGCTGGGTCCTCTACTTTTTGTCATTTACATAGATGATTTGGATGCGAGCTTAAGAGGTATACTTAGTAAATTTGCAAATGACACCAAAATTGGAGGTGTAGTGGACAGCGAAAAGGGTTATCTCGGATTACAACAGGATCTGGACCAGATAGGCCAATGGGCTGAGAAGTGGCTGATGGAGTTTAATTCAGATAAATGCGAGGTGTTGCATTTTGGGAAAGCAAATCTTAGCAGGACTTATACACTTAATGGTAAGGTCCTAGGGAGTGGTGCTGAACAAAGAGACCTTGGAGTGCAGGTTCATAGCTCCTTGAAAGTGGAGTCTCAGGTAGATAGGATAGTGAAGAAGGCATTTGGTATGCTTTCCTTTATTGGTCAGAGTATTGAGTACAAGAGTTGGGAGGTCATGTTGCGGTTGTACAGGACATTGGTTAGGCCACTGTTGGAATATTGTGTGCAATACTGGTCTCCTTCCTATTGGAAAGATGTTGTGAAACTTGAAAGGGTTCAGAAAAGATTTACAAGGATGTTGCCAGGGTTGGAGGATTTGATTCTTTCGCCGAGCTGGAAGTTTTTGTTGCAAACGTTTCGTCCCCTGGCTAGGCGACATCATCAGTGCTTGGGAGCCTCCTGCGAAGCGCTGCTTTGATGTTTCCTCCGGTGTTTATAGTGGTCTGTCCCTGCTGCTTCCGGTTGTCAGTTTCAGCTGTCCACTGTACTGGTTGGTATATTGGGTCCAGGTCGATGTGTTTGTTGATGGAGTTTGTGGATGAATGCCAGGGAACAGCCAGGGAATTCTTAGAGGCATGGCATTCATCCACAAACTCCATCAACAAACACATCGACCTGGACCCAATATACCAACCACTACAGCGGACAGCTGAAACTGACAACCGGAAGCGGCAGGGACAGACCACTATAATCACCGGAGGAAACATCAAAGAAGCACTTCGCAGGAGGCTCCCAAGCACTGATGATGTCGCCTAGCCAGGGGACGAAACGTTTGCAACAAAAACTTCCAGCTCGGCGAACAGCAACGAGCACCCGAGCTACAAATCTTCGCACAAACTTTGGAGGATTTGAGCTAAAGGGAGAGGCTGAACAGATTGGGGCTGTTTTTCCTGGAGCGTCGGAGGCTGAGGGGTGACCTGATAGAGGTTTATAAAATTATGAGGGACATGGATAGGGTAAATAGGCAAAGTCTTTTCTCTGGGGTCGGGGAGTCTAAAACTAGAGGGCATAGGTTTAGGGTGACAGGGGAAAGATATAAAAGAGACCTAAGGGGCAACGTTTTCACCGAGGGTGGTACATGTATGGAATGAGCTGTCAGAGGATGTGGTGGAGGCTGGTACAATTGCAACATTTAAGAGGCATTTGGATGGGTATATGAATAGGAAGAGTTTGGAGGGATATGGGCCGGGTGCTGGCAGGTGGGAGTAGATTGGTCTGGGATATCTGGTCGGCGTGGACGGGTTGGACCGAAGGGTCTGTTTCCATGCTGTACATCTCTATGACTCTATTTCTTCCTTATTAAAGGGTGGTGCATATATTAAATGAGCTGTCAGAGGAAGTGGTGGAGACTGGTACAATTACAATATTTGAAAGACACCTGGATGGATATATGAATAGGAAGGGTTTAGAGGGATATGGGTCAAATGCTGGCAAATGGTACTAGATTAATAGAGGATATCTGGTCAGCATGAATGAGTTGGACCAAAGGGCCAGTTTCTGTGCTGTACATCTCTATGACTCTATAACCCTTATAGTGACAGAATTTCCTTCTCTGTCACCATAGCCTGGTCAGCATCCTCCTGTTTTGTAAAGACAAATGCAAAGTATTGATTTAACACCTCAACCATGCAGCCTTCATGAGTAAGTCTCCTTCATGGTCTCTGATCAGGCCTACTCCTCCTTTAACCACAGTCTTAAGCTGTTTTAGCAGTTGCATAGTGCCTACCATGTCATATTCTCCAAGTTGTACCTGCACATACAATTTATTCAGTTTGTTCCATATTTTCTGTCTTTTTGTTCTACAAGTTGGGGTACCAGTAAGGTAGGCAGCATTTAGGCTCCTGGACCCATCTGCTCCTGACCGACAGCTTCCTCCCTTTTTTCCTTGCGCTTTTTGGCTTTGTTATTTTTCATTTTTTTCATCTTCCATTGGCGGCAGCAGAAAAGGTGACATCACGGAGGCAACTGGAGCAGGACTCTTGGCTAGGCAGCAGCCTGACCTGGCAGCTGAAGCATGGATTCCTGGTTGTGGGAGGACTGGAACGGGGACTCCTCATTATCAGCGAGGCAGTGGTGGCAGCTCCTAGTTGAGATAGGCCCAGAGGCTGGGACTCCTGGTTATCAGCGAGGCATTGCCAACAGAACTGGGGTCTCCTGGTTGTGAGGCGAGTGTGGGTCAAGCAAGGGAATCGGCATCGTCAGCCTGTCGGTGAGGTGGGCCCAGCGATAAAGAGATGGTGTCTGAAGAGACGCAGCTCTCGGTGGAGGGGTGCAGTGCAGGCGATGTTGATCGACTGACTCAGGGCTCATGGTAGAAACAGCGGAGCGAAGATGGACTCTCTTTTAGCTATTTCATTTTATTCCTTCAAAATGGCACCTGACTGTGGTGACAATTGAAGCTTTTCACTGTATTTTACTGTGCTGATCATTTTGGAGTATAAATGGCAATAAATCATCATCACACCATTATGAATGCTGTTTCAGACTATACACCGTAATCTCCCCTTCTGTAATATGTATCACTCACATCTTTCCTTCTGATTTGATTCCTTTCCATCTTTTTTAAAGCACAATTTCTGACTATTACTGTACTTTTATCCTTTTGGTTTGTTTTTGAACTCTTATTCATGGTACCTTTGCTATCTAATATATTTATCCTTTGTGATAAGGTCCTGATCCTAGCTCAGTTCAGTTGTAGCTTATCTCAGTGGTATAGTTCCTTCCTGTCCCAGAATTGGTGCCAGTGTCCCATGAAGTTTAACGCTTCTCAACCAATGATGTTACTTTAGTCACACGTTCACCAAATACTGTCAGATTGCTCAGCCTACACAGAATGTTCCACATCCTGCTACATGCTCTGTACCTAACCAGTAGTCAATGTTCAAAGAAATTATGGATTACTGTAATGCATGTACATTGTTGCTTTTCATAAATATTTGAACAATGGCTAGGAGAGACATTGCAAAACCTTTTGTCAATTTATTTTCTTTTTATTAATTTTCTTATTGGAAATGGTTTCTTGGTAATTTCTTGATATGGAAATGTTGGCATCCATTTCAAGAAGGCCAGAATACAAGGGATGTAATGTTGATGCTGTATATGGCTTAGGTCAAACTACATTTGGAGTATTGAGAGTAGTTTTGGACACCATATCTAAGTAAGGACGTGCTGAGTGGCACACTGGCTCAGTGGTTAGCACTGTTGCCTCACAGCCCCAGGGACCCAGGTTTGATTCCAGCCTTGGGCGACTGTCTGGGTGGAGTTTCCTCTGGGTGCTCGGGTTTCCTCCTACAGTCCAAAGATGTGCAGGTCAAGTGAATTGGCCATGCTAAATTGCCCATAGTGTTCGGTGCTTTAGTTAGAGGGAAATGGGTCTGGGTGGGTTTCTCTTAGGAGTGTCGGTGTGGACTTGATGGGCCGAAAGGCCTGTTTCCACACTGTAGGGAATCTAATCTAATCTAATCTGGTTTTGGAGGGGTCCAGAGGAGGTTTACAACATAATCCTGGGAATGAAAGGCTTCTTATGTGAGGAGCATTGAGGATTCTGGTTCTGTGCTTGATGGAATTTAATGATGAGGGGGTTCTCATTGAAGCATACAGAATACTGGGAGGCATAGATAGAATGGACATGAAGATGTTTCCATTAGGAGGAGAGGCTATGACCTGAGGGTACAGCCTCAAAGTTAAGGAATGACTTTTTAAAACTGAGGGAAGGGGGAGATTTTTCAGCCAAAAGATGGTTAATCTGTGGAATTCATTGCTGCAGAAGGCTGTGGACGCTAAGTCATTGAATGTCCTTAAGATAGAGATAGATAAGTTCTTGATTAGTAAGGGGCTCAAGGGTTATGGGAAGAATGCAGGAGAATGGGGTTGCAAAACATTAACCATAATTCAATGGTGGAGCAGACTCGATGGGCCGAATGGCTGAGTTCTGCTACTCTATCTTGTGTTTATAGATATCTGGTGCTGGCATGGTGAATTAGAAGATCTTTTATCCAATTGGGATATTTTCTGTATAAAGGGAGGAACTATTACAGGGAGAGATTTGTGGAAAGCAGGCATGGCAGCTAAAGAAACTGCGCACTGCACACAAGAATTTTTGGCTGAATGATAAACAAAGCATAATGGTCAAGCATAATGGTATATTTCTCAAGCAAGGAAAGATTTTGGTGGCATTCCCCAGGGGTCAGTAATGGGATCCTTTCTTTTCCTGATTTATATTAATGATCTAGATATTTTCAAAGGCAATTTCAAAATTTGCAGATTATATAAAACTTGAAAGCCTTGTAAAGTCTGAGGAGAATGCTGTAGGACTTCAAAAGGACATGTTGGTGAATTAGGTAGATAGATGGCATATGAATGTCCAATGCAAAGAAGTATGAGCTGATGCATTTTGCTATGAATAAAGATGGACAGACAACATAAAATAAGGGATAAAGTTCTAACAGTTATGTAGGAGCAGAGGGATCTGCTTCCTCCTTCCTCAGTCCATTTCTTCCTCTGCTTTCTGCTTTATATTCTCATTTTTTTCCACTTCCTCCTCTTCTAATCATGTCCCTCCCCTCTCTCCTCTTCAGTAATCTACTGCCATCTCTTCTGCAATCCATTGTGTTTCCTCCCTTTCTCCCTCCCATTCAGCCTTGGCACACATACTACTTCATTTCCCAAGTCAGAAGGAAGATGCTGTTCAGCACAAATTCAGAACCAAGAATATTTGTCCCTGGTTGAAGGTTGGAGCAGCATCATAGAATGTTATTCGTAGAATATGGTCACTGCTTTTCAAGTGATGGGCCAATAGAGGAATAATTTGAGGAAAATGTTAGGGTCTAAGGGCAGGAAGTTGTAACCTTACTCAGGTTCAAAAATAAAGATCTGTAGCAGAAATCTAGATAAATAGTTTCCTTGTCTTCATTTCTCTCAATACCCATTCACCCCTATCATCATGTCATTCCTCCTATCATTTCCCACACTCCTTTCCCACTTCAAGTCTCTCCTCCTCCCCAATTCAATACACTTACCTTCTGTCCAGCCCCTGTTACATACCCTCTTTCCCTACCAATCCCCTCAAATTTGTTCAACCTTTAGGGTATATACAATAGTCATTTAGGGTTGCTTTTCTTTGATTTTCTCCTAGTGCTCTGGGAAGCACCTACTGTGTTCTCTGTGCCTTCTCACCTCATTGTAGCTACACTTATGAGCTTGACACTGGGTTGTTAATGGTGAGCACATTCAAAGACATAATTTTAAGACTCAACGTGAAGATCTTTACAGAGAAATTTTTATTTTACTTTCCAGCCTGCTCCAAGTACACCGAATGAATTGGATCCTCACTGGGATGCAGTACATGCTGAACGCCTCAATCTTCTGAAGAACGTCTGCAGAAATGCATCTTTACGGAATCTGACATATTGTCCTATCACAAAGTTTGTCTTGGATCGTATTTTTGTATGTGACAAGCACAAAATTCTGTTCTGTCAAACCCCAAAAGTTGGCAATACACAGTGGAAGAAAGTTCTTATTGTTCTAAATGGTAATTCTAAAAACTTGCATTGTGTCTAGTGTGATATTTTGCTACCAACAAGGTTATTGGTAAATGAATGTTCTGGAGTAAGTATATAACTTTAGTTTGTAACTTCCCAGTGCAGGTTTTTCTTACAGGTTTTAAGGCCCTTAATGCCAAAAGACCAAGTCAGTCAGATTAAAAAAAACTTTAAGATTGATTCCTTTTATCTTTTCTTCTATTGGCCTGTAAATTTAAAGTAGTGACCTTATTCTACAAATGACATTTTGGGATGCAGCTCCAACTTCAATACTTTTGAACCATAGGTACATTGCCTATCATATGGTGGCCTGCATGTATGCCAGAAACATTAAAGCAACAAAGTAGAATAATTAGATAGTACCTGGGTTGAACTGCCTGGAAGTCATGTCCATCTCCATGGTACAATGGGCACACCAAAGTCTAGACTGCTGAAGCCAGGTGCCAACTCATGGACACCTCCACCTACTACCCCCTCAACCACGACCATCACCAAACCATTATCTCCCAGACCATCTACAACCTCATCACTTCAGAGGATCTCCCATCCACAGCCTCCAACCGCATAGTCCCGGAACCCCGCAACTGCCCGGTTCTACCTCTTGCCCAAAGTCAACAAACCTGATTGCCCCGGTCGACAAATTGTCTCTGCCTACTCCTGCCCCACCCGAACATATATCCTCATATCTTGATACTGTCCTGTCCTCCTTGGTCCAGGTGATGACTGTATCAGCGCCACCTTATGCTCCCACGAAGAGGTTCAATAGTTCATGAACTTCAGGAACACCTTTCTACCCTGACCGTCTTGGACACCGGACACCTCCCTCCACTTCCTGATCTATTCATCTCCATCTTCAGCAACCAGCTCAACATGGACGTCTATTTCAAACCACCAACTCCCACAGCCACATGGACTACACCTCCTCCCACAGCCCCCTCCTGTAAAAATGTGTTCCCTTAAACCCAATTTCTCTGCCTCCGTTCAATCTGCTCCCAGGAGGAGCAGCACCATTCCAGGACATTCCAGATGGCCTGCTATTACAAGGACCGTAAAGTCCACCCCACCCCCACGTAATCAACAGTCCCTTTCAGCATACACTATGTACGTTCCACAGAGACCATTCCCTCCTTGACTCCCTCGTTGGGTCCATGCCCTCACCAACCGACTCTCCACTCCTGGCATCTTCCCTTGCCGCCATAAGCAGTGTAAAACCTGCACCCACACCTTCCCTCTCACCTCCGCTGAAGGCCCCAAGGGATCTTTTCACATCCAGCTGAGATTTTCCTGCACATCCAAGCACCTCATCTACTGTGTCCATTGCTCTCGATTTGATCTCCTCTACATTGGGAAGGCAGGACACCAACTTGCGGATGTTTCAGAGAACATCTCTGGGACACATGCACTAAACAACGCCACTGCCCTGTAGCCAACCACTTCAACTCCGCCAAGGACATGCAAGTGCTGGAACTCTTCCACCGCCAAATCCAAGCTACCCGACGACTAGAGGAAGAACGCCTTATCTTCCGCCTTAGGACCCGTCAACCACATGGCGTCAACATCAACTTCATCAGTTTCCTTATCTCCCCTCCTCCCACCTCATCCCAGATCCAACCCTCCAACTTGGCACTGCCCTCTTGATCTGTCCTAACTGTCCATCTTCATTGCCACCTATCCACTTTGTCCTCCCCTCTGACTTATCATTATCATCCCCCACCTATCGCCTTCCCAGCTACCTTACTCCCCACCCTCCTATTTGTCTCTCAGTCTCCTTCCCCACCGCCACGTTCCTGATGAAGGGCTTATGCCCGAAACGTCGACTCTCCTGCTGCTTGGATGCTGCCTGACCTTCTGTGCTTTTCCAGCGCCACACTTTTTGACTCTGATTTCCAGCATCTGCAATCCTCACTTTCTCCTAGTCATGTCCATACTGGCCAACAAAAATCTGACTGCACCAATTCCTTTTTCCAGCTCTTTGTCAGTATCCTGAAGGCTTTGGGAACATAAAATATAAGCTTAAATCTGCTTAAATGTTACAATGTTTCTGACTCAATCACCTTTCCATGCACCCATTACCCTCTGAGTGAAAATATGTCTCCTCCACTCTCCCTTTAGCTTTCTACTTCTTACCTTAAATCTGTATCTCCTGTTGCTTCCACTTTATCTATGTCCCTCATATCTTTACTAGTTCCCTTCTCAATTTTCACTGCTCCAAGGAAAACAAGCCCAGCCTAACCTATTTTTCTTCATAGGTCAGATCCTCCAGGCCAGGCAGCATTTTCTTGTGTAATCACATTCTTCCTATAGTTTGGTGACTCGAAATTCACGCAGTACTCCAGTTGTAACCTAACCATTGTTTTATAAACTTCCAGTATAACTTCTCTGCTCTTGTATTCCATGCCTTGCCTAATAAAGCCAAGTATCTCATATGCCTTCTTAACTACCTTAACTATCTGCTATGCTACCTCTGGGGATCTGTTAATATTACAGCAAAGTCCTTCTGATCTTCAATACTTTCTCATGTCCTACAATTCATTGTGTAACCCTTTGCCTGTGAACCCTCTCCAGGTGCATTCCCTCACACTTTTCCAGCTTGATTTCCATTTTTCACTGTTTTACTCATCTGACCAATCCATTGATATGCCTCTACAGTTTACGGTTATCTTCCTAACTATTTGCTGCCATACTGATTTTCATGTTGTCCATATTCTTCCTGATCATCCCCTCTGGTCAGAGTATTGAGTACAGGAGTTGGGAGGTCATGTTGCGGCTGTACAGGACATTGGTTTGGTTTCCCTGGTGTTGGAGAGTCCAGAACTAGAGGGCATAGGTTTAGGGTGACAGGGGAAAGATATAAAAGAGACCTAAGGGGGAACTTTTTCATGCAGAGGGTGGTACGTGTATGGAATTAGCTGCCAGAGGATGTGGTGGAGGCTGGTACAATTGCAACTTTTAAGAAGCATTTGGATGGGTATATGAATAGGAAGGGTTTGGAGGGATATGGGCCGGGTGCTGGCAGGTGGGAGTAGATTGGGCTGGGATATCTGGTCGGCGTGGACGGGTTGGACCGAAGGGTCTGTTTCCATGCTGTACATCTCTATGACAGTAACTCTCAATTTAAGCCCAAATCATTAATTACACCACAAACAGCAAGGGCCAAGCCACCAAACCTAGCAGAACCACACTGGAAACAAACATCCCCAACCAATATCTCTATTTCCTGATTGTCAGCCAATTGTGGATCCATTGTGCCGTTTTACCTTGGGTATCATAGGTTCTTATTTTCTTGACCCATCTGCCATAACGGATCTTATCAAAAGCCTTCCTAAAATTCATTTAAACCATATCAAATGCATTACCTTCATCAACACACTTGGTTACCTTCAAAAAGGGTCAAGTTTGCCTAACATGACATCTTAACAGATCCTTGTTGACTATCTCTGATTAATCCATTTCTTTCCAAGTGCAGATATATTTTGTGTCTCAGAATGCACTTTCCCAACTTTGGTTGTAGTGACTGGCATGAAATTTTCTAGTAACTGAATTTGTGAGTCATGTCATATTATTTATTATTTCTATCTTTGAATTTCCTGTATTCTGGGATATATAAAGGAGTGATTCATCCTTTTTATACTCTCCATTACCCTGTTTTCCATCATGTAAAACATTGAATCAGCTGTGCTTTTATTAATTTAAAAGCTTCTTTTTATTTGGCACAATGGTGTTGAGTAACTCTGTCTATTGGGAATCAGTTCCTTTACAGAACTCATTTAATGGCAAAGTAATTTCCTCCATGAGGAGGAAAATCCAATTAAACTTCTGTCATTTTATCATCTCATGTATTCCATCTCATCACCTTACAAATCATTCTTCTCCTGTGTGTGTGGTCATTTTCCTTCACCTACTTACACTTGCTCTATTTCCTTCATATTAGGTATTCATGTAAAACCTTCAGTGTCTAACAAAGGATCATAAAACCTAAAATGTTTCTCTTTTTTCATTTTTCACTTTTCAAAGATGATGACAGACATTCTGATTGTTTCCAGATTTCCGTTTTTATTTTAATGCATTGCCACCCTATGTTCTGGAACTAGTGCAGTGATTGATTGACTTTTAGTTTTGGCTCAGGAAAACACAACAATCACGGTGCACGGCACGTATCAGCAATCACGGTGCACGGCACGTATCAGCTGGGGGATTTGGAGTTAAGTGAGAAGGACATTATCACTGATGTGTGGCAAATCTTTTAAATTACTTGGCAGACAGGCTCCTATCTATATACAATGGCAACAGTGCAAGGAATTCGATAACTACTAATGTTTCTGCTTCAGTCCAAGGTACAAATAGCTGAACTAATGTAATTTCTGTACATATTGCAGTTAGCAGTAGCTGACATTATGCCCATGGGTCGGGCAGCAACCAAGGAGCAGGAAAATCATCGTTTTGGAATCCTGATGAAGGGCTTTTGCCCGAAACGTCAGTTTTTCCTGCTCCTTGGATGCTGCCTGACCTGCTGTGCTTTTCCAGCACCACTCTGATCTCCAGTATCTTCAGTCCTCACTTTCGCCGACATTATGCCCATGTCAATAGTAATAATGGATCCAAAATATCATCATAATAAGGCTAGAAATGCTTCATATTTTGCTTGCTCACACAAGAAAACGATCACTTGAATGAAATACCAGAGAGCTGGTGATGTTTGTTGATTTTGAGCACAGTTAAAGCTTCGAGGGAGGATCTCAAATGTTTTATTACTTCTATTAATCCTCATGATAAAACTATATATTTTTTCCTAGTTTGAATGCAAGTGAACATGCATTACTTATTTGTATTTCTGGGAAATGTAATGCTTTGACAGCAAGTTTTACATAAATGTTTGATGCACATTTCCACAATTGATGACTCTGAAACTGCTCATAGCTGTTCACAAATTATCCAGTTGGAGTTGAGACATTTGCTAAAAGGGTTTTCCTGTTTCATATGTAGAATATGCATTTCATAAGCTGAAAGAAAAATTGTTGACACTAATTCAACACTTTATGATTTTATATTATTCCCCTCAAAATGTTATATTTGATTAGATATATTTGTAAAAAAACTCCCTGAAGTTTGAAATAACTCACAAGTATGACTTTAAACAAAATAATCTGAAAAATTAGCATGCTTGAAGCCACAATGTTTTGAAATATTTTTGTCACTAATTTTATCACTGCAACTTTTTAAAACTTCAGCTTGCCACATTTTTCAAAAAATTTGGAAATTTAATGTGGAAAATGTTTTCAAATATTGTAAAGTGTATACCTAGCAAATATGTTATTCCTGCACTTGACAGCACACATTAGACCACTTCAAAACTCGGGATAAAACAGCTAAGTGACACACACAGCAACAATGCATAGAAAGACACATCACTACAATGGCCATTTCACCTCAAAAATTTTCTTATTCAGCCCATTTAATTCCATCAATAGATATCATGAAAATCCTGAAGCCATTTATTATTGACTCAGAAGTTATCTAATAGGAACTGAGAATGGTTTTCGCCCATTGTATCTATGCCAGTTCTTCTGTAAGAGCAATTTAGCTAGTCCCATTTGCCATCCCTCGCCTCATAGTCCCACAAATGTTCTTTCCTTCGTGTTTATCAATTCCGGATTATTCATTGCTTAAAACTCTTTTTCATCATATTAATGTTGATCCATTTAAATATTCACCTGAGTGTTTTCTGTTTCTTTACCTTTGCACTCGTGGGAATTGCTTTTCCCCACATGCTCTATGTACACTCCTCGTGACTTTGATCGGCCCCGTGAAATCTCTGTTCAACTTTCTCTTCTGTAAGGAGAGCAATCCCCAATATACCCAGGCTATGGATGACCCTCAGTCCTAGAACGTGAATCTCATTTATCTGCTTTGGACCTTGTATAAGCCTTCTTTGTCCCCTGAAAGCATTTTGACCAGACTTGTGCACAATATTCCTGTTGAGACAAAACTGTTTTGTCAAAACTTCCTTGCTTTTGTATTCTGTGCATCCAATTATAAAGCCCAGGATTTGTTATACTTTATTAAATACTTTCTCAATCTAGTCTGCCACCTTGAACAATTTGTGCCATATCTCCCCAGGTATCTGTTCCTGCACCCTTTGAGGCTTTTTTGTGTCTCTATGTCCTAATAACCATAATGTTAATGGAATCATACAACACTGAAACAGACCCTTTGATCCAACCAGTCCATGCTGACTATAGTCCCAAACTAAACTAGTCCCACCTTTCTGCACTTGGCCCCTATCCTTCCAACCATTTCTTATTCGTGTATTTATCTAAACATCTTTTAAACATTACAACCATACCCACATTTACCACTTCCTCTGGAAGTTCATTCCACACATGAACCACCCTCTGTGTAAAAAAAAAAATTGCTCCTCATGTCTTTTTAAAATATTTCTCCTCCCACCTTAAAAATATGACCCTTAGTCCTGAAATCCCCGGCCCTAGAGAAAAGCCATTCACCTTACCTACACCCCTCATTCTTTTATAAACCTGTATAAGGTCACCTCTCAACCTACAACGCCCCAGTGAAAAAAGCCGCAGCCTATCTAGCCTTTCCTTATAACTCAAACCCTTCTTTCCCAGCAACATCCTGGTGAATCTTTTCTGAACCCTCTCCAATTTAACAATATCCTTGCTACAACGGATACCAGAACGGGACATAGTACTCCAGAAGAGGCCTCACTGATGTCATGTGCATCAGTGCTGTATTGTTCAGTGTTCTAAAAGAATTCTGTACCTGAAGCTCTAGGTCTCATTGTTCCATAACACTAAGACCTTACTTTTAACTATATAAGTCTTGTGTTTGTTTTACCAAAATGCAAAAGCTTGTGTTCATCCAAATTAAACTCCATCTTCAGCCCATTGACCCAATTGATCAAGATCTGTTTGGAATCTTAAGTAATCTCCTTCACTGTCCACTATACCACCAATCTTGGTGTCATCTGCAAATTTACTATCCGTACTTTCTATATTCTCATCTGAATCATTTATATAAATGAGAAACAAACATGGACCCAGCACTGATTCCTGTGGAACACTGCTGGTCGCAAGCTTCCAGTCTGAAAAACAACCCTCCACCATGACTCTATCTCCTGCCATTAAGCCAGTTTGATATCCAGTTGACAAGCTCATCCTGAATCCCATGTCGTCTAATTTTACTAATTAGTCTACCATGCGGATCCTTGTCAAAGGCTTTATTAATGCCCAAGTAAACAATGTCTACCACTCTACTCTCATCAATCTTCTTGGTTACTTCCTCAAAATACTTAATTAAGTTTGTGAAACATGATTTCCCTCACACAAAGCCATGCTGTCTCTCCATAATCATTCATTGCCTCTCCAAATGCATATAAATCCTATCTTTTAGAATCACTTCCAATACGGACCACCAAAGTGGCTTGTCCTTGCATCTCTTCTTAAACAAAGGCACAATATTAACCACTCTCCAGTCATTCGACACCTCACCCACATTTATAGATGATAGAAATATTTCTGCAAGGGTCCCTGTTATTTCCTCCCTAACTTCCCTTAAAGTCCTGGAATACACTAGATCAGGTCCCAGAGTTTTATCCACCTTTATATTTTCTAAGACTTCCAGCATTTCCTCTTCTGTCATGTGAACTGCTTTCAAAACATCAATATTTATTTCTCTGAGTTGTCAAGCCTCCATTTCTTTCACCAAAGTAAAATCTGACAGGAAATAATCATTTAATATCTCTCCCATCTCTTGAGGTTCAACACAAAGATGACCACTTTGATCTTTAAGAGGCACTACTCTCTCTAGTTGCTGTCTTGCTGTTAATGTACTTTTAGAATGTCTTTGGATTATCCTTAACCTTATTTGCCAAGGTCTCTTATTGCCTTCCTGATATCTCTCTTAAGAATGCCCCTAAACTCCTAAATGTTCAAGAGATCCATTTGGATGGTAGAAGTGTTGTTCTGTTGTGAAGGGTCATTGGACTCAAAACGTCAACTCTGATTTCTCTCCACAGATGCTGTCAGACCTGTTGAGATTTTCCAGTGATTTGTTTTTTGATTATGGTAAAAGTGTTGTGATGCTGAGTGTGTCACTTAGCTGTTTTCACCCTAATTTTGAAGCTATCTGAAGGATAATGTAAAGTGTAGGATAACCTTTTACAGTATTTGAAACCATTTCCAAAATTTTATTTTGAAGAACTTCACACTTCCTTGCATTAGTTTTAATTTGCAGCATGCCTACTGATTCTACCAGTTTAGCTATGTCCTCTTAAAGTTTGTCAGTATCAATCTCTCAGACCACACAGTTTCAAAGTTGTGTAATCTGCAAATTATGAAATTGTGCCCTTCGCATCCAATCTATATCCTTATCGATATCAAGAATACCAATGGTCCTGGTTTAGGCCCCTGGGGAACTCCACAAGATAGCTTCCTCCAATCCGAGCAGCAATCATTCACCGTTACTCGAGAATTCCTGTCAGTCAACCATGCTTGCATCCATGCTGTCAATTTAATTGCATGGCCTTCATATTTGTTTGCAAGCCTATTATGTGGCACTGTATGAAACACCTTTTGAAAATTCATGTACATACCATCAACTGCATTACTCTCATCAAGTTATAATTACTATAACTACAACCTCATTAAAAATCTTAATCAAGTTAGTGAAATACTATTCACCCATGTTGTCTTTCTGCAATTAATCCATGCTAATCCAAGTGAATGTTAATTTTGTCCAATATTATTTTTTATAGCTTTCGCAGTCCTGAGCTTGAATTCATTGGCAAGTGGTTGCTGTTCTATCCTTGCACTTTTCTTTGAACAGAGATTCCTTTAGCAGAATTTACAATTCTACCTTACATTACCTGAAGAGAGTTGGAAAATTATGACCAGTGCTTTAAAATTTCTTTTCTTACTTTCTACAGTATCCTCTCCAATCCTGGGGGTTTATCAACCTTTAAGTACAGCTGGCCATTCTGAAACCTCTTTTTATCAATTATTACCCTCTTTTATCTGTCAACAATTCCATACCTTCACATCCAACCTGTGCTACTCATAGTTAACTTTGGGACCTCCTGTCAAAGTGTGACCAATCCTGTTTCTCATAGTGACCACTGACTCGTGCTGAGTGTTATTCACATCCTTGCACTGTATATATCAAAAGGAATTGGCTAGGGCTCTTTTCTAGGTCATGTCATCTTCTGGATGAATACACATGAAAGAAGTGAAACTATCACTGTATTCTAACAGATGAAAGGCTGAACAGACAATCAATTTTTCAATGTATAATTTCAGTTACATCACACTGCAAATTTTTGCTATAAATTCTGTGTTACAATTGAGCCCTCCACAATCACCTGATGAAGGAGTGTCACCCCGAAAGCTAGTGTACTTCCAATTAAACCTGTTGGACTCTAACCTAGTGTTGTGTGATTTTTATCTGGATGAATAGAATTAAAGCATAGCTCAAATAACTGGAACATAAAAGGTGGTACCTAAAGGTTAATTTCAAGTGGCTCAAATCCATGTGATCATGGCTAAATAAATAAGATCACCCACCTCTACTTTCACATCTTCTCCAATTACTTTGGAGATCATTCTTTCACAATGCCCAGCCAGCACTTTTTATTACGACCAGCTCATCCAATATTAAAATTACCAAATTCCGTTCTACACTAAATCCTATTTATGCATTGCTACTGTCTTTATTTACCTCAATTGGCATGCTGTGAACCAATACAAGAAATCCATTTCTGAATCTCTCCATGTCTTTGCCTTACTTTACAACTTACTTCTGTAAGAGCACTAGAGGTAAATACTAAAGTTGCATTTAAGGGGTAGATAGATAAACATGAGGGAGAATATGTGTATATTGATGGCATTAGATTTAAAAAAGGGTGGAGGAGGCTTTGATGAAGAATAAACACAAATGTGGACCTATTCGACCTAATGCCCTATTTCTGTCTGACGTACTTTTGAGTACTTGATTTTGGAATGTGAAAATAATGTACTTAACATCTTTTTATTTTACAGGAGAATTTAAATCTATTAAAGACATTCCTGAACCTTTGATCCATAATCATGAGAGGAATGGCCTACCTCGTTTGTCATCATACAGTGAACTAGAAATAACAAAAAGGTTGAAGTAAATTTAATTTGACAATGTTTCCACACAAAGTATATCCTGATAACTCAAATAAATGATCTAATTTATTGAGCACAAATGCAGTATTTTTCTTACTGAATCACTCACAGTTTTGATGTTACTTTTTTCTTAGAACATTTTTTAAGAGTGCCAGATCACACTATCATGTTCATGTCTTTCATTTTTTGATTTCTTTCAGATTGAAGACGTACTTCAAATTCTTCATTGTTAGAGATCCCTTTGAAAGACTTATTTCTGCATTCAAAGACAAGTTTCTAAAGAATCCTCGATTTGAACCGTGGTACAGATATAACATTGCTCCAGCTATTATTCAGAAGTATAGAAGAAATCGCACTGAAACTAAAGGATTACAATTTGATGATTTTATTCGCTATTTAGGTGACCCGAACCATAAGTGGCTTGATATTAAAATAGGAGAACCCATTATTCACTGGGCTACGTATGTAGAGCTTTGTGCACCTTGTGGAATCAAGTATAATATCATAGGACATCATGAAACTCTGGAAAAGGATGCTCCATACATTTTAAAAAAAGCAGGAATGAGTAACTTGGTATCCTATCCACCAATTCCATCAGGTATTACAGCATACAACAGAACCAAGGTTGAGCAGTATTTTTCTGGAATCAGCAAACGGGATATAAAACGCCTTCATGCTCGTTTCCAAGGAGATTTCAAACTGTTCGGTTATGATGAACCAGAGTTTTTGTTAAACTAACTTAGCAAAGTACTCTGCCTAATAGGGGTGCAATGAAGGTTTACGTTATTGTTTGGAGTTTTTCATTAAACACTGGACATTTTAATGCTATCACCAGCAGAGGTCAGTGAAGGCACGTGGAGTGAAACAAACCTTGAAACAACAGTTTAATACATGCATGTACGCAATAATAAATGGACCCAAGAATAACAATATTTTAGAAGTAGATCAGCAGTAGTGTAATGCATGGAACACATCAAAAGAGCCATTTCAGGCCTTCAAAATGTCGTGAAATATTTCCAAGAACAAGTACAGTAGAAGGCAATTACTGAACAGTATAAATTTGGAAAATAATGTTGTAAATGTCTTTTGACCCCATATTGAATTGTTGCTGTCACACACTTAACAGTCATAGATACTGGCAAAGTAATTTTCTTGTGACTTATTTGATTTAGTTGAGTTTAGGTACAAACATTGGACAAGTCTTTTAATACAATAGGTATTAAAATTTGCACATTTAAAGCTACAATATTCATTTTTAGGGATACCTGTTTTTCAGTTTTATTAATTATCTAGGTTACAATTGGTACTTTTTGAGAATTTAATTTCAGTTCCCTCCTGGCAAACAGAAGACTTGACTGAGCAGCATTTTCCCTTTGATCCTTCTGGGTTGGAGAACTCAGCACCTGCAGTGACTGATAGAAATTGCTGAATAATATAGTAAAAAATTTGCAAAGATGGTGAATCTTGATACGCATACATCAAGCATTCCAATTAATAGATTAAGCTACCAGCAACTGTTATTTATAAACTTTTATGTCAACCTACTGATAAATGCATTATGTAACATTAAAAAGTAATATGACAAAAAAAAACCCAGATTTTATTTCACTAACTACTTTGAGGAATGTGTATCTGAGCTTCCTTGCATCATGATTCTGATATTTTAGTGTGCTAGCTAATGCATGGACCATGTCTTTATAAGCAAATAGTCATTTGGTGGTACCGACGTTGCTGAAAAAAACGTTGTGTCAAAAGTTTTTTGTTGTGCACTTATCTGCGTATCTCACAAGAATACCAATTCAAGGGGCTAAATAAACATTTGTACTGCATAAATGAAGAGTGGTGATTGATTATCAAGTGGACTCTGATTAGTAGAGGAGTGGCCACAGAGAATGCACCAATTACAATGATTCTAAGCGAGGCAGGTTGACTCTGATTGATCAACTGTTGAGAAATATATCAGCAAGCGGCTGTTACTTATTGATTAAAAATAATTGCAGTACAGGTACGTGTTCATGTTGTATGCAGTGATATGGGGTTCCCCCTCCTTGCATTGGTACTGTTGTAAATTGTCCTGACAAGTGCAAGACAAAAACTTTCAACAAAATTTATCTTAATAAGCAATATTCATATCAGCATAAATATATTTAAACTAGTGCATAAAATACATATGGAAATATTTTAACCTCTTGGTTGTTAGAACCTTTTCTTCCCAAAATGTATAATTTTTGTATCCATAGAAAGATGTATTATTTAACTATTATTTCAGTGGCGAACACTGCCTACTTTCAGCTAAGTCTATACCTGAATGTAGCTGAAATGCTGATCTGTTCCTATGCTGTCTCCAGACTTAACTATTTCAGTGGCTATCTGGTTAACATCCAATCCTCCATTCTCTACACATTTCAACTAATTCAAAATCTCTTTGGTAAATATTCTGTTCTTTAATATGTCCGACTTGCCCTTTAAATGTTTTTTACAGATAGACAATGGCTTCCAATCATTGGGGAGGTGATAGCTTAGTGGTATTATTGCTTGACTGTTAATCCAATGACTCAGGCAGTGTTCTGGGGGCCTGGGTTTGAATCCTACCATGGCAGTTGGTGAAATAAACATCTGGAATTAGAAGTCTAATGATGACTGTGAATCCATTGTCATTGTTGAGAAGTTAGTAGACAAGCAGGAGGCTGGAAGAACACAGGCAGCATCAGGAGGTGGAGAAGTCAACGTTTTGTTTGTAACCCTTCTTCAGGACAGGGGGATTAAAACAGTGCACAAAAATGACATGTTGATTTGGTCAACCCAGCAATGAGAAAAGGGAAAATTTATCCTGCATTTCGGGATTTGTTCCTCCCATCGACCAACCAGGTTGTATCCTCTACCTGTGACACCCCCATCCCCAGTCTGAAGACGGGTTACACCCAAAACATTCTCCACCTTCTGATGTTGCCTAGCTTGCTGTGTTCTTCCAGCCGCCTGCTTCTTTTCCTTGGATTTCAGCATCTGCAGTTTTTTTTGTATCTAATCAAGTTGTTGGGAAATTGCTGATTATCTGGTTCACTAATGTCCTTTAGGGAAAGAAATTGCCATCCTGACCTCGTCTGGCTTATATGTGACTCCAGACCCACAGCAATGTGATTGACTCTTAACTGCCCTCTTAACAGTTAGGGATGGGCAATAACTGTCATTCTATCCTGTGAATGAATTAAAAAAACGTCCCCATCCCCTCCAAGTTTAACCATCAACTCACTAACAATGCTCTGAGAACTCTTTCTTCTGCTCTGGATGGGGAGAAATGTGGTATAAATTTTCCCTTTTCTCATTGCTTGATTGACCAAATCAAGATGTCATTTTCGTGTATTATTTTAACCCCTTGAATATTAGGACCTTAACAAATAGTCACAAAATAGGCTTTTTATGAGTTTAAATCAAAAGACAGGATTAAAGTTTATTTTTCACGACAACTGAAATGTAAACACAACAAACATCAACTTCCTAAATGCACACATGCAAAAATTGGCTAAATGGCAATTTCAGCGAGTCAGAGAGAGGGTTTCTTTCTGTGATCCCTATTGAGTTTTCTCACTCAATTTTACCTCATGTTTATGCACCGCATCAATATGGTGCCACTCACATGCTATCTTGTGCTCGGCATCAACAGAAATATTGACCACTGTTGGGACCTTCCTCAAATCCTACCACTAGTTCACATGTAAACCTCAGCTGTGAACCTGGTCAATTGCTCCCAGCTAGGAAATGCCCTTCACAGTTGCAGTATTGGAACAATTGCCGTATAGAATGCCAACAGAAGCAAGTTGACATCCTGATTTGCTGACAGGGTCCTGGACTTGCTGGTGGACAGGGTGATGGAGAGAAGAGCTGTTATTGGGGGAAAAGTAAATTTTATGCCAAATCATTTAAAACAAAGTAGTCAGGAGAGGAGACCTTAAGCAATTAACTAGCTTTTATTCTTGGCCATAGAGAATTACATCTTTATTCAAAGAAGTCTGTCACAGTTCCAATGAAACACAGAATGTTACAAGTTATATCGTAAAATACAAGCCCACTGTCCATTAATTACACAATCTAGGGGCAGTCGTAAGGTTCACATACATTGTCCAGATCTACATTTCTTAATATCTACAAAACTGAATGTTACATTATACTGCAGGTTCAGCGAGGCTAGAACAACTGATAAGGGGCAGAGAAAAACAATACTTCATTCTGTGGAGCAGAATTATCAAATGGCATGAGTAGCATAGACAGCCTGCATCAACAAGGTCAGACTATCAAAACAGAATTCCTCAGGCAGGGCTCAAACAACACTTTACTAGCAAGCTACATTTTACTGCAAAAATTGTTTTGTGCCAAAAATGGCTTCCATACAGTTTTGTGTCAATTTTGCTCAAGTTCTCCCACAGCTGTCCTCTTTCCTCTGCACTGCTAGAGGAGACCACAGCATCAAACCGTGCCAGTCTAATCTGAAGTTGATATCTCGGTCAGTGTAATATAGCTGATCCAGAGGAAGTAATGTATATGTAGAAGTTTAATGATCTTCTGTACTCTGCAAAGGTACATGCCACCATCTTCATTCTGCCAACTCACACTCATTCTAACTCTACAACTACAACACCACCTAGCAAGATTAATGTTCTGCCATTCTCACATTCTCTAATGAATTCAGCATCTTCTCTCTCTGAGCCCACCACCCTTCCTCCAACCTGCTAGTCCTGTTTGCCCTCTGCACTGTTTGCTCACTCACTTTGCACACCATTTATGTCACCTGCACCAGCTTTAAGAGCTATGTCTGGCACTTTCATCTCACTCAAATCCCCCCATTGTTTTATTCTAGGAGCCAAGACAGGTAACAGTGTGCCTGATATTCATCTCCTTACTCCTTATGAGGAGAAATCCTTGCTCTAAATGGAGAGGACCATGACCATTCATGGTAATGCTAAGACCTACATGTCCCAGTAACCAAATAAGGTCCATTGTCACATGTTGCATTGCTGTTTCATTACTGCCATTCTGCATATAATCTTAACCTACCCAAACATTGACACTTATTTTTTCGCAACTCATTCTCTCCCATCTCCTATGAGCACCCATGGCATCTGTGCAGTAACCACATGGAAGACATCATCCCTTCAGGGTATTATCTCCTCTAACCCTGAGGAAGCCACAGATCTCTCAGAGGAAACAGTGGCAAGGCTATCTTCAGCATCTTCTACCAGCTTGCTGACATCTTGGGGGGTACTTTAGCTGGAGTACAATTAGGAGCACAATCTGATGAACACACCGCTTCCCTGTCTCCACAGCTGGTTGAGAAACATCCAAATCGCTGGCACTCAGAGGACTGCTAGACATCTGCTCAACTCCAGGCAGGAGAGGACCCTGTGTTGTCAGCCATTAAGGACTCCATTCAGATCCACAAGCCGTCATAGATGCAGCAGGCAAGTTTGTTAAGATGTTCAGGAAACTGACTCAAAGATTGAAGAATCCACCAATGCTTTTGTGCTGTGCTATGATAGGCAAGCGTCATGCTGCCTCTGTGGATAGATTCCCAATCCATGGAGACCCAGATTTACCACACGGCGTGAGATGGATGTATGCAATCTATCACTCCAGCCATTGATACATAGCCAACAGCAAAATTACAGGGGTATAATAGACTTTGACCTTATTGCAAGTGCCCCTTATTCTCAAGGGGACAAGATGCTCCCAGTAGGTACTGAGCCAGAGAACCTTTCAGGACAGTGCAGAGATGCCTGGCCCCTCCACTTCTATTTTGTCTGTCATGGTTAATCCTGTGGGATTTCAAGCCAAGGAGGGTGAAACTCCATCTTGGCAGGACACACTCAGGCAAACAAGAGAAGGAATCATTAGGTTGATCATGGGTATAGAGATATTTTCTTACGAGGGGAGGTTGAGTAAGTTAGAGCTCATTAGAGTTTAGAAGAATGAGAGGAGACCTTGCTGAAACATATAAAATTTATAGTGGACTTGACAGAGTAGATGCTGAGAGGTTGTTGTCCCTTGTGGGAGAGTCTAGGACCAGAGGGAATAATCTCAAAGTCGATGGTGTCAAGTTAGGGCAGTGATAAAGCAGGATTTCAACTCTCAGTATATAGTGAATCTACAGAATTCTTTACCACAGAAGACTCTGGAGGCTAAGGTTATTAAGTATATTCGAGGCTGAGATAGACAGATTCTTAATCAGTAAGGGAATCAAAGGTTATAGGGAAATGGCAGGAAAGTGGAGTTGAGGACCAACAAATCAGCCATGATCTCTTTGAATAGTAAAGCAGATGTGTTAGGCCAAATGTCTTACATTTGCTCCTATATTTTATTAGCTTATAGGGTGTTTGAACTCTCCACCTACAAGTACCTCCAGGGATTCCTGTTCAAAGGCACCACTGTAAGGCAGGTATCCTACACCTGTGCTGGAGACCTCAGGACTGTACACAGACATAATGGAAGTGAAGGGAAAAACAAAATGTTCTGAGGGTGCACTGGTGGCATAAATATATGTTCAGTTTTCATCAGCTTTTGAGTGAATGCAATTTTAACTGCAGCTAAAAGATTGGAGGTACAGGGTAGCCATCCTTAGTAGTACATGATTTTCTAACACTGTCTGAACCAGAGCTATCCATTCCTAGTGCCATTACTAACATGCAACTTTGTCAGGATTGAATGAGGGCACATCAGATGTTGTGAAGGCTTCTATCAGTTTGTAACTTTACCAGATTATGGTGTTTAGTAAATGTTAGAAGGATCAAACTTTCAGTTGAGAGTTAACAGGGAGGTGCTGGCCTCAATATGCTGTTTTCAAGACTTCAAGATTTATTGCCCTGAGCTCCCTAGTCTCCATATCTTTCTCCATTGTAAATGCTCACATGAAATATTTGGTATCTCTCCCATCTCCTGTGGTTCCACATATGGGCAATTTTGTTGATCTTTAAGGGGGCCTATTCTCTCCCTGGTTGTTTGTTTGCTCTTAATGTGTAGGTTAAATCTGTTAGAGTTATCCTTAGCCTTACCTTGCTCATTAAATCTATGCACATTCTAACAAAGCCAATTCTATACTTAGTACTCTACACTACTCTTCTTACAGTTTAGAATTCTTCCAATCTTGTACCATCTCCATTTCCCATTTTGAAATCTCTGTCTTTGACTTCCTATATTGTTCAAGCCAATGTCAATGCACAAGCATACAATTAGATCTCCCGGGTGCTTTGCAGTCCTCTGGTCAAACCTTTGACTTTAACAACTTAACCTGCTTAATATAGGTTGGGAATGTGGTAGTACGGTTGGCAGCACAGAGTGGTTTTGACATACTTTTTGTTGTTGTCTGTCTGGAGAATTTTCTGTTTTCAGGTTAAGATTTCTTTCATTTGAAACTATATTGATGCATTACTTCCATTTTGCCTCCGTCTTTTTATTGTCATATTTGCTTCTCATTGCATTTTATTTTACTTTTAAGGTTCTTTCACTGTTTCTCCAGACTTATACCTATCCTTTGCCAGCTTTCACTTGCAAATGATCTTCCAAAAATCCTGTAAAAATATTTAACTCATTAATTTCATTATTTCTATATTCTTTGTTCCATTCCAATTTTTGGCTCTGTAAGATGTCTAGAATATTGATGCTTGTTTTAACTTTAGGTAGCTGTTGGATACAATTATTGCAATTATTCAGGTGTGTTTATGTGAAGTTACAACACAGAAATGTGCAATTTAGCTGGACCATAATAGTATGTTTTGATTTAGACAAGTTCCTAGGGAGTACTACTAATGATCCTTGCATGCATTAAAGATTTCTTGGAATTACATTGCATAAGCAGAACTGTTTAGAAATCCTGTTCCAAACCCCAAAACGCCACACAAATCCATTGTAAATAATAGACTGTATCGTCTTTCATTCCCTTAAGAATGTTGGATTGGTTGACAACTACTGAAATAAAGCTCAATGAAATTTGCTTGAACGTTTTGTGTGATAAAATTATTTTACCAACATTCCCATTCATTGTAATCATATAGTCTGGCAAGTAATGTAATCATCAAATGTTTTTAGAAATATGTATAATTTTAATGTGTAATGTTCCAAGTTATTTCTTTCCTTAAGTAATGTTTGTATGTTTTTTATTCCATTGGATCTTGCAAGTGTTCCATTCATAGTATCTCAAAGTGGGAGGCATGGTGGCACAGTGGTTAGCACTGCTGCCTCACAGTGCCAGAGACCCGGGTTCAATTCCCGCCTCAGGCGACTGTCTGGGTGGAGTTTGCATGTTCTCCCCGTGTCTGTGTGGGTTTCCTCCCACAGTCCAAAGATGTGCAGATCAGGTGAATTAGCTATGCTAAATTGCCCGTAGTGTTAGGTAAGGGGTAAATGTAGGGGTATGGGTGGGTTGCGCTTCAGTGGGTCGGTGTGGACTTGTTGGGCCGAAGGGCCTGTATCCACACTGTAAGTAATCTAATCTAATCTAGTGTAAGTAATCTAATCTAATCTTGCTGAGTTTCCACGTAATTTTATTAAACATAAAATAACAATCTTGCATTTATATTAGCACCTTTCACATCCCGAGGATACCTCAAAGCATTCCACATATGATGAAATGTTGTCATTGTTGTTGTTTAAGGAAGAGAGTAGCCAATTTGCTTACAAGTCCCGCAAACAGCAATGGAACAGATGATCACATAATGTAGTGTTCACTGAAGGAAAATGCCTTCCCGCTGCACCAAAAAGTGCATTGAATCTTTTAATTCTACTCAAAAAGGCACACTAGCCTAAAGATGACACTTACGAGGTGAAGCATTCCGTCATCACTGTCGGTATGAATTTTCTTCTTCAAGACTTTGAAATGGGATGTGAATCCATGATCTTCTGACTCAGAAGCAAATTTGCTATCATTGAATCAGTTCTGACATCATGTAATTCAATATTCTCTGCTCATGTTACAAAAACTCCCATTAGCAACTGAGCTAAAATTTGAGACATTTACATTCAGTCTTGGTTTCATAATATGTGATCTTCAGCTGACTACTTCACACTTTGAGGTAGTTAGATTACTTAGTTTCTATCAGTGGCTCATAGCCAGCCAATTCTTCAGCATTGACTTCCAGGCATTTGGTTTGGCAGAGGACTCTCTTTGGCAGCATTTCTGATTAGGAAGAATCCCTTAAGACCAGTCTTCACTGAGGAGGTCATATTTATTTGCATCAACAATTGACCATGCATTACAAAAGATTGCCTTTGGATAGAATAAATGTTATTGGAAGAAGAAAAAATGATCACCATTTTAAACAGAAAAACTAAAAGTTCCAGAACTGGAACTCTTTTCTCCAAGATATTGCAGCAGAAACTTAATCTCATGTTATAAACTCTTTATAAAACATATCAACCTTTGATCTCTCCATCTTTGCAAGTTACAGTTTAACTTCAACCTCATTTTCCTACCTCAAAGTTCCTGAATGTTCTATCACCTCAAATCCATCTCACCTTTATGTAACTCCATATTTGAATCTCTCCTACAAAGTGAGAAATTTCATCCCAAATGATGTTGACTAAGATAAGCTATATTCATCTTAATCTATCTGCAGCCTTTGACATAGCTAATCATACCATCATCTTTCAAAACCTCTACTATCACTAGTGTGAGACATCTCTCCTGATTCCATCCTTTTCTATTTATTTACAGCCAGATAAACCCTTCGATGGATTCGTTATCAACTCTTGCATCATAATCTCTGATGTTCCTCAAAAACCTATGCTTGCCACCACACCTCCCCCCACCACCATCTTCTCCACTATGTTCTGTCCCTTGGCAACATCACCTCAGTTTCAAGATATACATTGCTAGCTTACAACTATCTCCACATCTTCCACATCGTCAACTACCCCTAAATCTCAGACTAATTGTCTGCCATCCAATATTGGAGTAATAGAAATTTGTGAAATATTTTTAAAGTAAATTTTGTCTATGATCAAAGTCAAACAATTTAGTCACAACAATGTAATTTCCTAACTGGAAATTCCATTTCTCACTAGGAGTTTTGAGACTGAACAAGGTTGTTTACAAACCTAGTGTCCTTCTTGACCCCAAGATTAGTTTCTGATGACAGATCTGTGCCATCACAAAGATCACCTGTTTCCATTTCGGTAACATCACCTGATTCCACCTCTGAGTCAACTCATGTGCCACTCTCCGTATTGTGAAATATGCTCAGTGCTGTTATCTTTGAGAATTTTTCATCATGCTATGATGAAGAAACAGGAAAATAATTCCTTATCATCATGGTCCTGAAAGAGAATTTGACATCATTCTAACATTTCCTGCCACTACATGGACCTCCAAGGTCTGTGCACAGCAGCAACATCTGAAATTGGAAGATAATGAGTCCTCATGCCAATCGGCATCCTCAATGTGGCTGCTCATCCATGTGGCTACACAAATTACAGGGAATACTGATTTCAGCTGCTGCACTCCCAGACAATAGGGATTGTAGTTTTGTCACTTGCTGTTGAAACTTTGGTGAGTTGTGGTGCACCTGGAAATGATATAAAGTTAGGCTGTGATGCTTTGGTGGTGATAAATCAAATGATATGTTGCAGGCTGTAAGCAGCTACTTTTGTTGGGTAATGTCAGGTTTTTGAACTTTGTTGGTGCAGCATTCAATAGGCAAGTGGAGAATATTACGTCACACTGACTTGTGCTTTGTAGATAATTGAAAGACATTGGGCAGTCAAGAGGTGAATAATTTAGAGTCATAGAGATATACAGCACAGAAACAGACCCTTCAGTCCAACGCGTCCTTGCCAACCAACCCAATCCAACCCCACCTGCCAGCACCTGGCCCATATCGCTCCAAACCCTTCCTATTCATATACCCATTCAAATGCCTCTTCAATGTTGCAATTGTACTAGCCTCTACCACTTCCTCTGGCAGCTCATTCCATACATGAACCACCCTTAGGCAACCAAAACGTTGCCCCTTAGGTCTCTTTTATACCTTTTCCCTCTCACCCATGCCGTCTAGATCTGGACTCCCCACCCCAGGGAAAAGATTTTGTCTATTTATCCTATCCATGTCCCTCATGATTTTATAAACCTCTATAAGGTCACCCGACAGCCTTTGATGTTCCAGGGAAAACAGCCCCAGCCTATTCAGCCTCTCCCGTAGCTCCAATCCCCCAACCCAGGCAACATCCTTGTAAATCTTTTATGAACCCTTCCGATAGGAAGGAGACCAGAATTGCACGCAATATTTCAACAGTGGCCTAACCAATGTCCGGGACAGCCGCAACATGACCTCCCAACTCCTGTACTCAATACTCTGACTGATAAAGGAAAGCATACCAAACGCCTTCTTCACTATCCTATCTACCTGCGACTCCACTTTCAAGAAGCTATGAACCTGCACTCCAAGGTCTCTTTGTTCAGCAACACTACCTAGACCCTAACCATGAAGTGTATAAGTCCTGCTAAGATTTGCTTTCCCAACTAGCTCTTCTACCTTTGAGCTAGTCCTGTATCCAAATGGCTAGTTCTCCCTGTATTCCATGAGATCTAACCTTGCTAATCAGTCTCCCATGCAGAACCTTGTCGAACGCCTTACTGAAGTCCATATATATCACACCTACTGCTTTGCCCTCATCAATCCTCTTTGTTACTTCTTCAAAAAACTCAATCAAGTTTGTGAGACATGATTTCCCACGCACAAAGCCATGTTGACTATTCCTAATCAGTCCTTGCCTTTCCAAATACATATCAATCCTGTCCCTCAGGATTCCCTCCAACAACTTGCCCACCACTGACGTCAGGCTCACTGGTCGAAAGTTCCCTGGCTTGTCATTATCACCTTTCTTAAACAGTGGCACCACGTTAGCCAACCTCCAATCTTCTGGCACCTCACCTGTGACTATCGATGATACAAATATCTTAGTAAGAGGCCCAGCAATCACTTCCCTAGCTTCCCACAGAGTTCTAGGGTACCAGGTCCTGGGGATTTATCCACTTTTATTTGTTTCAATATTTCCAGCACCTCCTCCTCTATAATATGGATATTTCCAGCACCTCTTCCTCTGTAATATGGACATATGTCACCATCTATTTCCCTACATTCTATATCTTCCATGTCCTTTTCTACAGTAAATACTGATGCAAAATACTCGTTTAGTATCTGACCCATCTCCTGTGGTTCCTCACAAAGGCCGCCTTGCTGATCTTTGAGGGGCCCTATTCTCTCCCTAGTTACCCTTTTGTCCTTAATGTATTTGTAAAAATCCTTTGGATTTTCCTTAACTCTATTTTCCAAAGCTATCTCATGTTCCCTTTTTCCCCTCCTAATTTTTCTCTTAAGTATAGTCCTACTGCCTTTATACTATTTAAGGATTCACTTGATATATCCTATCTATACCTGACATATGACTCCTTCTTTTTCTTAACCAAACCCTCAATTTCTTTAGTCATCCAGCATTCCCTATACCTATAAACCTTTCCCTTTACCCTAACAGGAATATACTTTCTCTGGATTCTCGTTATCTCATTTCTGAAGGCTTCCCATTTTCCAGCTGTCCCTTTACCTCCGAACATCTGCGGCCAAATAGCTTTTGAAAGTTCTTGCCTAATACTGTCAAAATTGGCCTTCCTCCAATTTAGAACTTCAACTTTTAGATATGATCTATCCTTTTTCATCACTATTTTAGAACTAATAGAATTATGGTCGCTGGCCCCAAAGTGCTCCCCCACTGACACCTCAGTCTTATTTCACAGTTCCACCCAAATAAATTCCCTGGATGTATTTCTGGGAATATCCTCCTTAAGTACAGCTGTAATGCTATCCCTTATCAAAAACGCCACTCCTCCTCCTCTCTTGCCTCCCTTTCTGTCTTTCCTGTAGCATTTGTATCCTGGAACATTAAGCTGCCAGTCCTGTCCATCCCTGAGCCACGTTTCTGTAATTGCTATGATATCCCAATCCCAGTCCCAGTCCCATGCCCTGAGTTCATCTGCCTTCCCTGTTAGGCCCCCTGCATTGAAATAAATGCAGTTTAATTTATCAGTCTTACCTTGCTCTCTGCTTTATCCCTGCTTGCCCTGACTGTTTGACTGGCCTTTGTTCTCAACTGTACCAGTCTCAGATTGAAATGTTTCCTCACTATCTCCCTGGGTCCCATCACCCCTCCCCCACCACTTTACTAGTTTAATCCTCCCAAGCAGCTGTAGCAAATCTCCCTGCCAGTATATTAATCCCCTTCTAATTTAGGTGCAATCAGTCCTTCTTGTACAGGTAATTTCTATCCCAAAAGAGATTCCAATGATCCAAAAATGTGAATCCTTCTCCCATACACCAGCTCCTCAGCCATGCATTCATCTCCTCTATCCTCCAATTCTTGCCCTCACTAGCTCATAGCACCGGGAGTAATCCAGATATTACTACTCTCGAGGACCTCCTTTTTAAATTTCTGCCTAACTCTCTGTAATCTCCTTTCAGAATTGCAACCTTTTCCCTTCTTAAGTTGTTGGTTTCAATGTGTACAATTACCTCCTGCTGACCCCTCTACCCCTTGAAAACATTCTGCACCCTCTCTGAGACAGCCTTGATCCTGGCACCAGGGAGCAACACAACATTCTGATTTTTCACTGCTGGTCACAGTAACGTCTGTCTGTACCTCGGACGAGAGAGTCCCCTAACACAAATGATCTCTTGGAACCCGATGTAACTCTCATTACATTACAGCCAGTCTCAATACCAGAAACTTGGTTGTTTGTGCGACGTTTCCCTGGAATCAATTACATTTTCCAAAACAGCATAATTGTTTGAAATGAGGATAGCCACAGAGGCTTGCACTACCTGCCTACTTCTCTTACCTTTCCTGGAATTAACCCATCTTTGTGACTGTATCTGAGACTTCTCCCCTTCCTATAACTGCCATCCATCACATCCCCTTGCTCTTGTAAATTCCTCATTGCTTCTAACTACCTCTCCAACCGATCCATTCGATCTGATAGGATTCACAACCAATGGCATTTATTAGAGATATATATCTCAGTAACCCATAAACTCTCCCTAAACTCCCCCATCTTACAAGAAGAGCATATCACTCCACTAAGTGCATTTTTGCCTCTTTCAATCTACAGACCAAGAAAATAGCACTGTCTTATTCCCCTACAAAACACTGCTCCTGGTTAAATTAATACTTATGGCTTATATTTTAAGTTTAATCAAGAGACATGGCTCAACAAAACATATAATCAAGAAAGAACCCACTCTACTCACTTTAGGTAATCCAAGATGGAGGACGGAAAGAATTTCTGGCTGTAACAGCTGTTCCTTTTTTGACGTATTTTAGGTGCTGGAGGTGATTTCCTCGAATTCCAGGAACAGCAATTACTGACCTGCTGTGCTGTTCCAGCAATAAAGTTTCAACTTTGATCTCCAGCATCTGCAGACCTCACTTTCTCCTTTTATATGCTGTTGCATTGTTTTGGAACTTTGGAAAGAAAAATTCAAAACAACAGCAGTTTTAAAAGGGAAAAGAACAGACAAAGGAAGCACATGGTGAGGTCAGTGCAAGAGAGAGAGAGAGAGAGATAAAGAAGCTGACACTGCCTTTGCTGTTTGAATTAGTGTATCGCTGGATATCTGGGAAAATTAACAAACAATGAAATTCACAACTGATCTTGGAGGAACTGTTGGGCGAAATTCACAGCACAGAATCAGAAAAGTGAATTGTTGTTTTTCTGATTTAGTATGTGGATGTACCTACTAGAGAAGCGCAAAGCTTGACCTACTCTTGGGAAATAAGGCAGGGCAGGTAACTGAGGTGTCAGTGGGGGAGCAGTTTGGGGACAGCGACCATAATTGTATTAGATATAAAATAATGATGGAAAAGGATAGACCAGATCTAAAAGTTGAAGTTCTGAATTGGAGAAAGGCCAATTTTGGCGGTATGGGGCAAGAACTTTCGAAAGCTGATTGGAAGCAGATGTTCGCAGGGACGGCTGGAAAATGGGAACCTTCAGAAATGAGATAACAAGAATCCAGCAAAAGTATATTCCTGTTAGGGTGAAAGGAAAGGCTGATAGGTATAGGGAATGCTGGATGACTAAAGAAATTGAGGGTTTGGTTAAGAAAAAGAAGGAATCATATGTAAGGTATAGACAGGATAGATCAAGTGAATCATTAGAAGAGTATAAAGGAAGTAGGAGTATACTTAAGAGGAAAATCAGGAGGACAAAAAGGTGACATGAGGTAGCTTTGGCAAATAGAATTAAGGAGAATCCAAAGGATTTTCACAAATACATTAAGGACAAAAG
>NC_057715.1:63576450-63587666 GCF_004010195.1 Chiloscyllium plagiosum | reverse complement strand
TGTCTCACAAACTTGATTGAGTTTTTTGAAGAAGTAACAAAGAAGATTGATGAGGGCAGAGCAGTAGATGTGATCTATATGGACTTCAGTAAGGCATTTGACAAGGTTCCCCATGGGAGATTGGTGAGCAACATTAGATCTCATGGAATACAGGGAGAACGAGCCATTTGGATACAGGACTAGCTCAAAGGTAGAAGACAGAGGGTGGTGGTGGAGGGTTGTTTTTCAGACTGGAGGCCTGTGACCAGTGGAGTGCCACAAGGATCGGTGCCTGGTTCTCTACTGTTTGTCATTTACATAAATGATTTGGATGTGAGCATAAGAGGTACAGTTAATACGTTTGCAGATGACACCAAAATTGGAGGTGTAGTGGACAGCGAAGAAGGTTACCTCAGATTACAACAGGATCTGGACCAGATGGGCCAATGGCTGAGAAGTGGCAGATGGAGTTTAATTCAGATAAATGCGAGGTGCTGCATTTTGGGAAAGCAAATCTTAGCAGAACTTATACATATAATGGTAAGGATCTAGGGAGTGTTGCTAAACAAAGAGACCTTGGAGTGCAGGTTTATAGCTCCTTGAAAGTGGAGTCGCAGGTAGATAGGATAGTGAAGAAGGTGTTTGGTGTGCTTTTTGTTATTGGTCAGAGTATTGGGTACAGGAGTTGGGAGGTCATGTTGCAGCTGTACAGGACATTGGTTAGGCCACTGTTGAAATATTGCGTGCAATTCTGATCTCCTTCCTATCGGAAAGATGTTGTGAAACCTGAAAGGGTTCAGAAAAGATTTACAAGAATGTTGCCAGGGTTGGAGGATTTGAGCTAAACAGGCCTGAGAAGCTAAACAGGCAGGGCTGTTTTCCCTAGAGCGTCGGAGGCTGAGGGGTGACTTTATAGAGGTTTACAAGATCATGAGGGGCACGGAAAGGGTAAATAGTCAAAATCTTTTCCCTGGGGTAGGGGAGTCCAGAACTAGAGGGCATAGGTTGTGAGAGGGGAAAGATATAAAAGAGACCTAAGGGGCAACTTTTTCACACAGAGGGTGGTACGTAATTGGAATGAGCTGCCAGAGAAAGTGGTAGAGGCTAGTACAATTGCAACATTGAAGAGGCATTTGGATGGGTATATGAATAGGAAGGGTTTGGAAGGATATGGGCCAGGTGCTGGCAGGTGGTTCTAGATTGGGTTGGGATATCTGGTCGGCATTGACAGGTTGGACTGAAGGGTCTGTTTCCATGCTGTCCATCTCTATGACACTACTGCAAACTTAATTTAAGACTGCGCTTAAAATCCACTTATCTGCTTCTGTGCTGTGGCCACTCCCAGACAGGTTCCTTCAAGATCTGTTGTGAAGTTCACTGTTTTGTAATTTTCCCAGATGGACTCGATGTCTCGCGATACATGAATTCAACAGCAAAGGCAGTAATGGCTAACTCTGTCAGTTAACAATGTGGGTTTCTTTCTTTCTCTCTCTCTCCTGTACTGACCTCACCATATGCTTCCTTTGTCTGTTCTTCTCCCTTTTAAAAGTGCTGTTGATTTGGCTTTTTTTTTCTCCAAAGTTCCAAAACAATGCAACAGCAGATAAAATTCGAGGAAATCACCTCCAACACCTAAAATACCTTAAAAAAGGAGCAGCTGTTACAGACAGAAATGTTTCCCATCCTCCATCTCACTTGCTACAGAATACTCAATATCCTGCTTTGTTTCATAGCTCTTGCATTCATGTAGCCAGAACTGTTGTGTTTCTGGTGAATGGTGATCTTCAGGATGTTGATGGTGGGAGCTTATGAAATACTAATGCATTTGGATGTTAAGAGGAAGGCTTAAACTCTCTTTGTCAGTCATTAGTATTGCTTGACACTTAAAATAAATGTTAATACACATCTCAGAAAGGTTGGACTTGAATTTGACCCATCAAAATTTTAGATATTTTCTAATCAACTTGTTCAGAGATGCTATTTTTCCTCATGAGTAGGTGGGACTTGAACACCAGATTCCTGGCTAGTTGATAGGGGAACTACCACCATATTCAGAATCCCTTATCTGTCAAACCTTTATCCCAACTGCAAACAGGTTTTCATAACAGAGCTTGATGCAAATTGGTGCTTATCCTATTAGGCATTGTGGCATCCAATTATATTATTGAGTGGTCACTTTATCTGAAGTCCATGGCCAGATCTATGCTCAGAATGAGTGTCTAGCCCATCTAATCCAAAGAGCTGAAGCAGCCAACTTAATAACTGTCATATAATAAAATGTCCAATTGTAGAAACTGGCATCTTTTTCTTCCAGCTATCTAGATAGTTATGGTTCATATTCATTCCACATTTTCTTTAACCTCCATCATTTTTTCTACCTCATTGCAATTAGGTGGTAGTTTATATTTCCAGCGCAGAGAGTTCCCTTATTAATTAACTCACACCAAATATATTCATATTTCTCACCATTAATACTACCATTGATGTGGTATTTTGATTAATACTGCTATCACCCCTCCTTTCTACTCTAATTCATTTAACATTTTGAATCAATAACATTAGATCCCAATTTTCTTTTAAGAAATGTTTTTATAACTGCTGTTATGTCAGAGTCCCTTTGGTTTCTCCACTTGCAAACCCAATTTCACTTTCTCAATTATGTTCTTTGCTGACGGTGTTATCATATCCTCAGATGTACATTCCAGGAACCTTTAGTAAGTGATGAAGTGTCTTGCAGTTTTGAACTTGAGTACAAGTAATTAGGGACACTTAATTGCACAAGTGGTCATCCCTGACAAACAAGTAATTCAGGGTTTGAAGCACTGCCCGTCTCTGGTTTCATACTTGAAATGGTTAATAAGAACGACTTCAACAGCTTAGTGATTTATTCCATTCAACTAACAATTTTAGGTCAATTGCACATAAATGCAAGTTGCTGCATTTTGGGAAAGCAAATCTTAGCAGGACTTATACACTTAATAGTAAGGTCCAAGGGAGTGGTGCTGAACAAACAGACCTTGGAGTGCAGGTTCATAGCTCCTTGAAAGTGGAGTCACAGGTAGATAGGATAGTAAAGAAGGCGTTTGGTATGCTTTCCTTTATTGGTCAGAGTATTGAGTACAGGAGTTGGGAGGTCATGTTGCGGCTGTACAGGACATTGGTTAGGCCACTGTTGGAATACTGCACGCAATTCTGGTCTCCTTCCTATCGGAAAGATGTTGTGAAACTTGAAAGGGTTCAGAAAAGATTTACAAGAATGTTGTCGGGGTTGGAGGATCTGAGCTACAGGGAGAGGCTGAACAGGCTGGGGCTTTTTTTCCCTGGAGCGTCGGAGGCTGAGGGGTGATCTTATAGTGGTTTACAAAATTATGAGGGGAATGGATAGGATAAATAGACAAAGTCTTTTCCCTGGGGTCAGGGAGTCCAGAACTAGAGGGCATAGATTTAGGGTGAGAGGGGAAAGATATAAAAGAGACCTAAGGGGGAACTTTTTCACAGAGGGTAGTATATGTATGGAATGAGCTGCCAGAGGATGTGGTGGTTGCTGGTACAATTGCAACATTTAAGAGGCATTTGGATGGTTTTATGAATAGGAAGGGTTTGGAGGGATATGGGCCAGGTGCTGGCAGGTGGGACTAGATTGGGTTGGGATATCTGGTCAGCACCGATAGGTTGAACCCAAGGGTCTGTCTCCATGCTGTACATCTCTATGATTCTATGACATCAAGTTTAATTAAAATTGACTTCACGTTCCATTAGATCTTAAGATTTCCATTGGCTTCTGAAAAGTACTAATTACCAAGTGATCAACCATCCTATTTCTATTTGTACAAGATAGAACGCGTGCGATTTTCATGTTGGGACTCTGCAGAATTCATGTGGCTAGATTTATGGACAAGGTTGATGAATATTCATGAACTGAAACCTTGGGCAGCGTTTTTCCAATGCCTGAACGACGCGAATTGCGTGAGAAAAGTGTCAGACGGATATCCACCATGAGACTTCACAATAATAAAAGCAAAAATACTGCGAATGCTGAAAATCTGAAACAAGAACAGAAAATTCTGGAGAAACTCAGCAGGTCCGACTGCTCTGTTTCTCTGTCCACAGATGCTGCCAGTCCTCTTGAGTTTCTCCAGCATTTTCTGCGTTTGTATCAGCCGATCTGGATTTCACATTAAATCAAAATATGGGAAACTCCAGTCCCTGTTTCGCTAGCTCGCCAACAGATGCTGTCTGCATCTGCTGAGTATTTCAAGGCTTCTCCCTGCTCTTAATTTCAGATTCGCGGCATCTGTAGCACCCCGCTTTGCGATTCCGATGTAAAGTATGTGGCTTTATTTTGTCTCGTTGCGGGTTTATTTTTACGGGTTATTTATTGTGCTGGTTTGAAAGGAGGAGCCGGGGCTGCACGGTTGCTGACAGCGGGGACAAACCGAGGGCGAGCTGATGGCATAGGCAGCTGCCATTCTCATTTCCAACAATTTCGGCCTTAATTCCCATTTCCAATCATTTTACCTGGGAAGGGAATATCACTCATTTGATCGTTTCTTCTGATATTTTGGCGGGACGGTGTCCAAGTGAATCATTTGTTTTCCCTGTCATGAGTAAATGTGGTGATGTTGAAGCTGCAGCCGTGGCCGGGGCGGTCAGCTCCCTATGCTTTATCCAACAGCTGCTCGCCTGGCTCAGGTTATATAATGTCCTGAGAGGCGGGAGCAAGGAGGCCGCACTGACTGGCTGAGGGAGGCGGAGACCGACCCCACCGACCAACCGGACTGACAAGCGCCAAGCCCTGGCTGCAGCAGCCACCACCACTCGGGCCCTCGACTCCCGGTTCTAGCCCTTCTCTGGTGGCTGGGCCCGGCCCGGCCCTGGCCGCATGGAGGCTCCGGCCGCTCGGACCGAGATGCTGGAACTGGCGGACGAGGCTTTCCGGGCGATGAACTATGAGCTGGCGGCTGATATTTACGAGTGCCAGCTGCTGGAACTAGGCCCCCAGCGGGCCCTCTACCTGAGCAAGGCCGGCGCTCTGACCCGCTGCGGTCGCTTCACCGAGGCCTTCGAGGCCTACCGCAGCGCCGCGGAGCTGGAGCGGCTCCGACCCGAGGACCTGACCGACCTGCTGGACTGCATCGCCGCCAACGTCCACCTGAAAGAGGCGCTGCCGCAGGCTGCCGGCCGGCTGCGGCACGGAGGCCCCGGGCAGGAGGAGGAAGCCGCGGCCTCGGAGCCTCTGAGCTGCCGGATCTGCCTGGAGCTGCTGTTCGAGCCCGTGTCGCTGCCGTGCGGCCACACTTTCTGCCGGAGATGCGTGGAGGAGGAGACGGTGACGGAGTGTAAAGTGTGTCCGCTGTCGCCGGCCGGGGCCGGGGCCGCTTCCTCCTCCTCCCCGGCCAAGCCCAGAGCACATCTCGGCCTCACTGTGATTCTGTGTAACTTGTTGGAAAAGTGGTTCCCGTTGGAGTGCCGCGCCCGGCGGCTGCAGCTGGAGGCCGCCACTCTGGCCGAGCACAGGGATTACACAGCGGCCCTGGGCCTGTGTGAACAGGCGCTGTCTCTGGGTAAGAGCAGTGGGACCGAGGGGCCCCGGCTCCTGAACCGGGGGAGGGAGGCAGGGGGGCCCCGGCTCCTGAACCGGGGGAGGGAGGCCCCGGCTCCTGAACTCCTGAACCGGGGGAGGGAGGGGGGCCCCGGCTCCTGAACCGGGGGAGGGAGGGGGGCCCCGGCTCCTGAACCGGGGGAGGGAGGGGGGCCCCGGCTCCTGAACCGGGGGAGGGAGGGGGGCCCCGGCTCCTGAACCGGGGGAGGGAGGGGGGCCCCGGCTCCTGAACCGGGGGAGGGAGGGGGGCCCCGGCTCCTGAACCGGGGGAGGGAGGGGGGCCCCGGCTCCTGAACCGGGGGAGGGAGGGGGGCCCCGGCTCCTGAACCGGGGGAGGGAGGGGGGCCCCGGCTCCTGAACCGGGGGAGGGAGGGGGGCCCCGGCTCCTGAACCGGGGGAGGGAGGGGGGCCCCGGCTCCTGAACCGGGGGAGGGAGGGGGGCCCCGGCTCCTGAACCGGGGGAGGGAGGGGGGCCCCGGCTCCTGAACCGGGGGAGGGAGGGGGGCCCCGGCTCCTGAACCGGGGGAGGGAGGGGGGCCCCGGCTCCTGAACCGGGGGAGGGAGGGGGGCCCCGGCTCCTGAACCGGGGGAGGGAGGGGGGCCCCGGCTCCTGAACCGGGGGAGGGAGGGGGGCCCCGGCTCCTGAACCGGGGGAGGGAGGGGGGCCCCGGCTCCTGAACCGGGGGAGGGAGGGGGGCCCCGGCTCCTGAACCGGGGGAGGGAGGGGGGCCCCGGCTCCTGAACCGGGGGAGGGAGGGGGGCCCCGGCTCCTGAACCGGGGGAGGGAGGGGGGCCCCGGCTCCTGAACCGGGGGAGGGAGGGGGGCCCCGGCTCCTGAACCGGGGGAGGGAGGGGGGCCCCGGCTCCTGAACCGGGGGAGGGAGGGGGGCCCCGGCTCCTGAACCGGGGGAGGGAGGGGGGCCCCGGCTCCTGAACCGGGGGAGGGAGGGGGGCCCCGGCTCCTGAACCGGGGGAGGGAGGGGGGCCCCGGCTCCTGAACCGGGGGAGGGAGGGGGGCCCCGGCTCCTGAACCGGGGGAGGGAGGGGGGCCCCGGCTCCTGAACCGGGGGAGGGAGGGGGGCCCCGGCTCCTGAACCGGGGGAGGGAGGGGGGCCCCGGCTCCTGAACCGGGGGAGGGAGGGGGGCCCCGGCTCCTGAACCGGGGGAGGGAGGGGGGCCCCGGCTCCTGAACCGGGGGAGGGAGGGGGGCCCCGGCTCCTGAACCGGGGGAGGGAGGGGGGCCCCGGCTCCTGAACCGGGGGAGGGAGGGGGGCCCCGGCTCCTGAACCGGGGGAGGGAGGGGGGCCCCGGCTCCTGAACCGAGGGAGGGAGGGGGGCCCCGGCTCCTGAACCGAGGGAGGGAGGGGGGCCCCGGCTCCTGAACCGAGGGAGGGAGGGGGGCCCCGGCTCCTGAACCGAGGGAGGGAGGGGGGCCCCGGCTCCTGAACCGAGGGAGGGAGGGGGGCCCCGGCTCCTGAACCGAGGGAGGGAGGGGGGCCCCGGCTCCTGAACCGAGGGAGGGAGGGGGGCCCCGGCTCCTGAACCGAGGGAGGGAGGGGGGCCCCGGCTCCTGAACCGAGGGAGGGAGGGGGGCCCCGGCTCCTGAACCGAGGGAGGGAGGGAGGCCCCGGCTCCTGAACCGGGGGAGGGAGGGAGGCCCCGGCTCCTGAACCGGGGAGGGAGGGAGGGGGGCCCCGGCTCCTGAACCTAGGGAGGGAGGGAGGCCCCGGCTCCTGAACCTAGGGAGGGAGGGGGCCCCGGCTCCTGTACCGGGGGAGGGGAGGGCTCACTGAGTGTGTTCGGGGGAGGGGGTGAAGCGGCCTCCCGTTGCTGTGGGGAAGCTGGCATTGGTTTGTTTTTGATGAGACTGTTGTCCATCAATCGAAACCCGAGTGACCTATTTCTGCTTTCATTTACGTAACTGGCTAAAAAAACGTAACAACACAGCTTGTGTTTATCTGCTGTTATTTAATGTCAAACTTGCAGCATTTAGTTGTCCTCTGTCTGGTCCGTCCACGGTCCTGACACATCACTTCGCAGGAGCGTTGTGCAACAAACTTTGACACCGAGCCACATAAGGAGCTGTTCGGGCGGGTGTCCAAAAACGTGGTTAGGGATAGATTTTTTTAAAGAACTTAGTGAAGGAAGTTCACGAAGGTTTTGGGAAAATATTCCAGTGTGGGGTTTAGGCAGCTGAAAAAAAGGAGTTCTCATAATAAGCCAGAGTGGGGAAACTCATTGGTACGTGTAAGATCTGAAAAATAAACGTATGATTTTAATTTCTTGTAGCTGCACAACTCTTTATACAATTAAATGCAGTGGTACAGCAACGAAAACAGCTACAAGAAATTATAACTTTGTTCCATTTTTTTCAGTTCTTGCTCCCTTAGAGCTAATGTTGAGCCAAATAATTAATCCATGTTGAAAGATAATTTTGCAATGTGCATTATTTTAATTGTTTCTTTTATTAGATTTATTCAATTAACTGGTAGTATAATGACAGCAAAGAATATTGCCTTAGAGTACAACAGGACATTGATCTGATGGGATGGGGAGTGACAGATGGTGTGTAATCCAGATACGTATGAAACGCCACATTTGGTAGGGTAAATACTTGTACCCTTAATGGTAAGGTCATGGGAAGTGTTGCTGAGCCAGGAGATCTTGGACTGCAGGTTTATAATTCCTTGAAAGTAGAGTCACAGGTAGACAGGATAGGGAAGAAGGTAATTGGCACACTTGCCTTTATTGGACAGTGCGGAGAAAGTGAGGTCTGCAGATGCTGGAGATCAAAGTTGAAACTTTATTGCTGGAACAGCACAGCAGGTCAGGCAGCATCCAGGGAACAGGAGATTCGACGTTGTAGACTCTCCTAGCTATGCCCTCATGATTTTATAAACCTCTACAAGGTCACCCCTCAGCCTCTGATGGTCCAGGGAAAATAGCACCAGTTTATTCAGCCTCTAACTATAGCTCAAACCCTCCAACCCTGGCAACATCCTTGCAAATCTTTCTTAACCATTTTAAGTTTCACAACATCCTTGCTATAGCAAGGAGACCAGAATTAAAGACAATAGCTATAGCTATAGCAAGGATGTTGTGAAACTTAAAATGGTTAAGAAAGATTTGCAAGGATGTTGCCAGGGTTGGAGGGTTTGAGCTATAGTTAGAGGCTGAATAAACTGGTGCTATTTTCCCTGGACCATCAGAGGCTGAGGGGTGACCTTGTAGAGGTTTATAAAATCATGAGGGCATAGCTAGGAGAGTCTACAACGTCGAATCTCCTGTTCCCTGGATGCTGCCTGACCTGCTGTGCTGTTCCAGCAATAAAGTTTCAACTTTATTGGACAGTGCATCGAGTACAGTCGGTTCTGCTATAATGCATGTTTCTTCAATGCGAATTCACTTTAATGTGACTGAAGAATTTATACCATTATTTGTAGAACGTAATCTTTCCTTACCTGTGTTGGCTATAATGTGATTCAGGTTCCATCAGTTTAAATGGTGTGGCTATTGTGCAATTTTTCTTATAACATGAAATCATACCAGAATGGAAATATCGGGTTTTATCAACACCAATTGTTTGGGAGTTTGGAGGACGTTTGCGGCTATGCAAGATATTAGTTAGGCCACTTTTGGGCTATTGTCTTTAATTCTGGTCTCCTTGCTATAGCAAGGATGTTGTGAAACTTAAAATGGTTAAGAAAGATTTGCAAGGATGTTGCCAGGGTTGGAGGGTTTGAGCTATAGTTAGAGGCTGAATAAACTGGTGCTATTTTCCCTGGACCATCAGAGGCTGAGGGGTGACCTTGTAGAGGTTTATAAAATCATGAGGGCATAGCTAGGAGAGTCCAAAATGAGAGGGCAAAGGCTTAGGGTGAGAGGGGAATGATTTTAGGGACCTAAGGGGCAACTTGTTCATGCAGAGAGTGGTGTATAAATGGAATGAGCTGTCAGAGGAAGTGGTGGAGCTGATACAATTACAACATTTAAAAGGCACCTAGATGGATATATGTCTAGGAAGGATTTGGAGGGATATGGGCCAAATGCTGGCAAATGACTTATTCAGGACATCTGGTTGGCATGGATGAGTTGGACCGAAGGATCTGTTTCTATGCTGTATATCTCTCGGACTCGGGTAAGGTTTTGCACATTATGAAATCAGAGGGACTGGAAATGTGTCAGTCAGTTCCTTGAGCCTGTTATACTGTTCAGTTATATCTAATGTGAGTCTTAACTCAGTTTACTTGCGGAAGTAAACAGTTTAATGTGAAAGTGAATTCAATCTGTTTCACTGAGTTTTTTTTCTTAACTTAGACTGTCATACTTTTCTGGGGGAGAGATATTTTTGTTCCCTGCCAGAGGAAGTGGTGGAGGCTGGTACAATTGCAACATTTAAAAGTCGTCTGGATGGGTATATGAAAAGGAAGGGTTTAGAAGGATATGGGCCAAGTGGGACCAAATTGGGTTGGGATATCTGGTCGGCATAGACTGGTTGGACTGAAGGGTTTGTTTCCGTGCTGTACATCTGACTCTATGACTTCTCTTTAGGCCTGAGGTGAATGACTTGGCACAATTTAATAAGGCTGAAAGACCATGTTACTTAATTGAATGACCTTTATCAAGCTAATGTTTAACTTTCATGTAACACCCAATCTTTTTCTCTCCCATGTGACATCTAAGCTTGAGCAGCAGGGGACATCAGCCCCTGTCCAATTTCTCTTTCAAACAGAACCTGTTTTGTTTCACAGGGTTTGTGTGTATTTCTGTGAAGTTGAATTTTATTTTCTTTATATCTGCTTTTTGTGAATTGTCCTCTAAATCGATCCTCCGCCCTTGAACCCCGCCCCTCCAACCGCCACCAGGACAGAAGTTTCACAGGGTTTGTGTGTATTTCTGTGAAGTTGAATTTTATTTTCTTTATATCTGCTTTTTGTGAATTGTCCTCTAAATAGAGGCTACATGATGGTCAGTGAAGCCAAGATTGTTTCATATTTGAAATCTCAAACAAAGAGCTTTCCTCCAGAGACTTGTGGGAAGATGAGGGTTGTGGGTGTATGACTAAATGTGAAATTTCAACTTGGCAGCCAAACACAGCCAAACGTACTCTGTTAATATTTGGAAAAGATGAAAAACAGTCTGTGAATTTAGTGGCATTTATAGTAACCGTTTAGAAGTTACCAAAGACCAAGTTACTTATCTCTATATCTTCAATGCACATGAGACGTGTACAAGTAAGCCAAAAACCACTTGAGTCAGTGGCAAATGTACTATTGAACCAAATGTCATACAGCACAGAAACTGACCCTTCCGTCTAACCAGTCCATGCCAAACATAATCCTAAACTAAACTAGTCCCACCTGACTGCTCCTGGCCCATATCCCTCCATGGAAATTAGATTAGATTTGATTACAGTGTGGAAACAGGCCCTTCGGCCCAACAAGTCCACACCGACCCGCCGAAGCGAAACCCACCCATACCCCTACATTTACCCCTTACCTAACACTACGGGCAATTTAGTATGGCCAATTCACCTGTCCCTGCACATCTTTGGACTGTGGGAGGAAACCGGAGCACCCGGAGGAAACCCACACAGACACGGGGAGAACGTGCAAACTCCACACAGTCAGTCGCC